>NC_135084.1:21367500-21522500 GCF_051107435.1 Chaetodon auriga | reverse complement strand
AGTCTAAGATGTAAAATAAATATATAAAACACATTAAGGTGGCAATGATATAAGGCCATACCTCACTAAAATTGAGAGGGAAACTAACTGAAATGTTAAGGCAGTTCACACACTTTAGCTAGGAGAACCAAGCTAGTTTAGCTAGCAGCTAACAAGCAACTCAGCTAGCCTCCTAGAAATATTCGACATATTTGAGAACAGACTTGTTCTGTCCCCTTAATGTGTGTAAGAAAGCAAATACTAAATTTAATACAAAAACTTGCTTAAGTAAGTAACCCAACAAAATAAGTGTTCAATGCACTTTGTTTAAATTTGTTTGTTTAAATGACAATAGTTGTAGCTGTTGAGTTTTAGGTTAGAAAGTCATCAGCAGTAATGTTACAGTGTGATGATTTGGAGGCTAAAACACTGAAAAACACTGCCATGGTCCATTTCTATCACATATTAGGCTTGCTACTCTTCAAGCAATGGCTACCGTTCTGAACTATTAAAGACCATATAAAAAATTCACCAGAGACGATTTAGGGAGGCAGTTAGAGATTAATAGTTGAAGTACACTATGTGGGAATCAAACTTGTAATTTCCTGGTTACAAAATGTTCTCTCCCTACGTACATGTGGCCATGGTTGAAATGCTCTTCACTTCAGGCATTAGTGCTATAGTTTATGGTCACAGTGCTCCACCTCTGGGTCTTTTCCCTAGGAAACACACACATGTACACATGAGAATACACACACAGCAACCACGATAGCCGGAAGGACAGTCCATCATTTGATTTGGACAAAGTGTTATTAAAAGCCACTTAGCCCTGGCTGTAAGAGCTATAAGCTATGGAAACTATGTAGTCTGCCACAGGCTGAAAAAGCCAGCCCTGCAGACATCTGCTTCAAATCTGACCAAAAACCGAAGAAAGGGAGAGAGTTTGACACTAATGCTAAGACAGCATCTGTCCTATTTATTCATCATGACAGCACACTTTGTTTCATGTCACTACAACCCTTCTTCCTCACAAACAATCTAGCTGAACATTTTCAAACAAGCAAACTTTGGGTTTCCAAAGCTACTAGTACTGCAACTAACAACTGATGCATGCCAGCAAAGAAACAGAGCTCCACATCTCCTTGCCACTGCCTGTCTAATCCAAGTTAGGACTTGTGTATTTCAGCATGCAACCTGGCTGACGCTTTCCAAGAGGACAAAGAAAAACTTCACCCCCAAAGATCTCAGATCTTACGCCTCTCCTTGGACAGTTGGGGATGCAAAAGCAGCCAAATGTGGAAGGTTAGCAAGTACAAATAACTGACAGAAACTTTTTAGAGATCCAAACTACAACCATGGGATCATAACCTCAAAAAAGATTTATAGTAATCCTAAAATGGGTGAATTCATTATTATGAAGTTCAAGAAACTGCTCCAGTAAAGTGAGTCTGATGAAATAACTAAATCAATATAGCGTATTGTCAATCATTCAAGCAGCCATGGTGGGACAGATGAGTGAAATGGTCAGAAGAGACTTGAGTTTTAAAAGATATTCATTTAGCCAATATTCTTTATAAAAGAGTTGGTCCAGATTGTCCAAGGTGTTCTCCAAGACTGCTTACTCCCAAAAAAAGAGCACATGGCCCAAGCAGTAAAAAGGACAACAGCTGAAAGCTGTGAAGTTTATTGTAATTCTCACTAAAGCTACAAGCCCAACAGGCCTACAGGCCACCACGAGGAGGATTTACTGCAAACCGTAATCTGTGCTGACATCGTGAACACGCCCACCCTGCCATGTGTGTGAGAGAGAGTGGGAGCGAGAGCAGTTGCCCACCTTATCGAGCGTTTTACAGAAAATCATTTTGAACACAAACCAGCTAAAAAACCTCACCTCTCGTGACGAGAGCCTCGCCATACAGAGGCTGTGTGTGAATTCAGTTTTGTGTCCATGTTTTCATGTCCGAACAGGCTAAACCACATTTCAACTTTATGCAAAAAAGAGTGACACCAAAAACAGCTTTTCAGCAGTTCAACACAGGCGTCACAAGGACAACAAATCCATATGAAGCTTTCATCCCAAAGAAAAAATACCTTTAAATTACATTTACGAACTACATTATCAGCATTTATGTGGTGCTGTTACTTACAACAAATTCCGATCAGTTCCACAGTATTGACAACATCTGAGTCAACTACTTAGTCAACATTTGTGTCAGTGCAGTATATTACCAGCTACTGTTTAAAAAGGACCAAGTAAATCTAGTTTTTGCAGCGATAGGTGCCATAGTAAAGGAGTCAAAGAGCAAAAAAGGACTTTGAAATTAGGTTTGGTTTCCAGATAGAGTACTCAGCATTGTGCAAACATTTGATAGCTGGAGCTAATTCCCCACACTGTGAGTGGGTCAGGATGAAGAGTACAGCAGCTGGCTGTGAGCAAAATCACCACTGTGGTAAAAGGCCTGCTGAAACGTGGTCAAATACCAATCACTGACCTCACCATCAGTCACCATCAGATAATGAGGCCTCTGCGTTTGGCAAAGAAGAGCTTTGAACTGAGGCTGTGGCATTTCGCAGCAGGGATCCTTAAATGGAGTTTCAGGTTCTTTTCACACGGGGAAGACAATGAAAAAAAGCCTCTATCTGGCTGTTTGAGTGGTTGCTCTGGGATGTTCTCACACAGTATAAAGTCACCCAAAAGGACAACTGGTATTTTCTTAAAAAGCCTTTGTGTATCCAAATTAAGTGTCTAGATAGATGCTCCTTAGCGTGTCCCTGATTCCCTGCTGCTTGTTTAATTCATGTACCCTTTCCAGTGACTGGCTCCTCATGGTTTTCCATTAAGTGCCTTACGTAACTAAAACTCAACACTTCTCATTCAATTGCCATGTCCTGACATTTCATCTACTTAAAATTCAAACCATTAAACATCCAGCAAATTATCCAGTTTCCCAACATCTTGGCTCATGCAACTCATACGCTGAAGCTACTGTAATGACTGTATAGCAATACAGAGTGTAGGAATCAATGCAACCCACAGACGACTAAAACAGCAGCAGAATCCAAAGCAAAGAGGAATGAACAGACTGATGCAGATAAAAGAGGAGATTGAATGAGTCAAAGCAGAAAATACAAGATAAAAGGGATCAAGGGGTGGGGAATTGTTGATTTTGTCAAGTACCCCAATGAGCAGTCCGCCTCGCCGCTCATCGTGACCACCACATCACACTCACACCCTCACTTTCTCACATCATCAGCAATAACATTTGCAACATCACACTGACAAAGAGCGTGAAAAATAATCAAGAAAAACATGCAGAAAATGACAGTGAAGCTGAGAAATATCTGCATGAATAAATCTGACATTGTCATTAAAATTCAAATTTCAAATTACTCACAAGATTTCGTCGTTCTGAAATTCCAGGATGCCGTGAATGTCTTCAAAGTCCTCTCCGCCACCTCGTGCTGTTCCCTCCACCGTCTTGTACGGCAGCATGACCACGCCGCGAGCCCCCGACGTTCTCAGCACCTTCACCTCCATGGTACCAACGCTCTCGCTCACGTGGCATACAGGCTCCTCAAACGTAAAGATACCAGCGTGGTCGTCATCAAAGATGGTAACAGTCGCTGTGGAGGGTAAGCCGAGGCACGCCACCGAGTCCACGTGGTTCGCTGACTCGCCTTCCTCGGGCTCCTCGCCTTCTGATGTCAACACCTTGACACTGGAAAGGTGAATCAGGAAGTTTTCATCCTCTTCAAAGATGTCGTCGTCGATGATCCCCACACGGATCTCCTTCAGTGTCTCACCAGGCTTGAAGACCACCACGCCCTCTGTGAACTCGTAGTCCGAGCCGGCGTTGGCCGTGCCATCTTCTGTCCGGTACTCCACAGAAATCGTTTTGCCCACATCGCCACCGCGTCGCACCACGTTCACTGCCACTGTGCCACAGTTCTCGAGGCACTGATAAGAACCGGGCTCAAAAAAGATCTTAGAGATGGGGTCGTTATCGCCAGCATCAGAGCGAACCTCGTGCATGCTGACGGCCTTCCGTGCCTGATCTGCTGCATGTTTCTTCAGGATGTTGCCAGCACCTGTCATCAGCCGGGTGGCCTGGCATCGATAGAAAGCGCGACTCTTCTGCTGCTGGCTCAGGACTTGGTAGTTGGCAAGCTCAATGAGTTGTTCCACCTGGTAAGACAAGACATGCAGGCACACAGTGTAAAAATGTTTTCTCCAGCATGATCAGTGGACATGGCAGTTGTTTTAAAATGTTGCTCCACATAAAATGCACCAAAACTCTCGACCCCTCGACAGCTGGTGTGGTATCTCCTATTGTGGGAAAGAATGTCTTTGTCAACTTGTCAGCTTAAATCAGAGAACGTTGTTTAACAACAGCTTGTCTGGCTGGATCAGAGCTTCATCTAGCTTGTCTGGATAAATAAGATTTACTGGTGTGTCATGAGGATGAATCCAACATTTGAAACAGTGAAAGAACCGTGATCTTACAATGAATCATACTGTTATAATATGTCAACGGAGAAACAACAGTGAAATTTCGATCAACAGCGTCTGTGATTCAGTTACACTGAGGAATATGCATCAAGTCTTTGCTAGATCTTACACAGCTGTGCATGATGAGCCAAATGAAACATGGACAGCTTGGTAATTTCATAAGTAGAGAAGAATCCAGGTCCAAGCATGACAGAAAGCATCCATCCTGCTTAGAAATGCCCTGAACTCCTGGGTCAATCGCATGTTTTTTCACTGTCCCTCTCCTTACTCCACTTATATTCCTCTGCTATCAACCAATTATTGGAAGAGATCCGATGAATTACTTTTCAGTCTGAGAATGAGAGCCTTTACGGGCTGAACTGAAGTTAATGACAGTAAAGATCCAAACCATAGTTACGACCATGTTAATGATCTCATTCTTTTTACAGAGATGTGAATACATGAAGACTTAGCAGCCGATGAAAAAAGCCTGTCTGAGCTTGCTGGCTAACATCTGCATTAGCTAATGTCAGACTTCATAAAGGAGTGGTAACACTTTTACATCAACACTCCGCTGATAAGTAGAACCCTTGCCAACAACAAAGTTTTATTTTAAGGAGCAAGAGGGGAAGACTATGCATATTCCACAAAAAGAGTCATCAGGAGCAGTTGCTCTCATTTCCTTCATTATTACATCAGGCACAAAATGGTGGTGCAAGTATCAATTACTGGATAAAAAAAGAGAATGTGGTGGAGGAAGGAGAACCAATTTGGAGCTTTGGAAGCCAATCTCTATCACCGACAGATGTGCTGCTGGTCGGAACTACGACGATCAATACTGTAGTGCCCCTACAACATAAAGTAAGACGTGCACCTGCAATGTCAAAGTACGGCTGCTTGTTTCTGACAACAGATTAATCAGCCTCATTGTTAATCCACACAGAGATGAGGGCAATCTAAGTGTAAAAACCTATTACAGGAGGCTCTCATGCATGTAAAAAGAGCTGCCATTTCAGCAGCTTGTCTTGATGCTTGCAGCTTCCATCATGCACTTTAGTGTTAAACCATGTCCAAACAATAAGAAGAGCACTGAGCAGGACAAAGCTGGTCGAGCCATATTTGATGGCTATGAATGAATATGAGGAACTTTAATCTGCTAAGGTATCAAAAAATGCTCCTGACAATCCCCCTGACAACGCAGATCTTGTACACAGAACTGTGCTTCACTGTGTATGTGGAAACAAGTAGGCCCTTTAAGTGTTTACAATAAGAGTCTGCAGCAATGACACAGAGACAAATTCCTTCAGTATGTGTTTATCATGCCAGGTCAGGCAGCCAGCCAGCCAGCCAGATAGAATATGAATTGCTAATGCCAGAAATAGTATCTGTGTTTATTTTTTTTATTCACATATTGATTTAATGGGTGCTCAGTTTCCTTTGCAATTTTCTTTTTTAGGTGTACCATTATCAAATTAATCTGAGAGGTTGTGATGAGACCTAGAACCACATTCATCACCATAATCACTGTAATAATAGAGGTGAATAGAAAGTGCGTCATCTGCTGCTGCTTATTTTGTCATTTCATTTTCTATACAGGAACACTGAGGAAAAACAACCCCCAACAGGAGCAGCTGTTTTTCTCACAGTATGTTTTATAGCACTCCATGTGAGGTCATTTGACTTTGTTACCCACCTCCTTGTCAGGGTGTTTCTGTTTGAGCTCCTTCAGGATCTTGGCCATGTCTCTCCGGGTCTCCTCCTCGTCCAGATCTTTCTCATCTAGATCCAAACCCAGTGGACCATCCAGGAAGTCAACACCATGGGAGTTCAGCATCTTCCCATCCATCTCTATGTCCACCTTATAATGGAGAAGACAGCAATTTAATCAGTAGCACTGATTTGAGGCTTTGGAGCAGAATGTCAAATATCAAGGCAAACCTTTGTGGTGCTATCAAGGAGGTAAAATGAGAATTGCGTGGACCACCAATGAACAACTACAAAAACAAAGGCAGAAACGTATACTTTCTGTGGCACTGGTGGAAGTCATAGCCTAAATCACAGATGTATTCCTGGTTTCAAGTATCAAATAACTCAACATGTTTTCTTACTATTGGTGTATCTAAGTCGTAGTCTGAATAATCTGTTTAGTGTGCACCAGTTTATCCTGAGAGAAGTCAGCTCAGCTTTGGTCAAAAGTGGACTCTTTTTGTCAGATAATGTGCTTGCAAATTTCAAAAACAACCCACATTAACATTTAACTGTGAGTGTGAATACAAGCAGATACTAGCATCAGTTTCTATGATCCATAATAGCAAAATGAGCCCTGCGATCGGCTGGCGACCGGTTCAGGGTGTACCCCGCCTCTCGCCCATTGCTAGCTGGGATAGGCTCCAGCCCCCCGCAACCCCGAAATGGGATGCGCGGGTATAGAAGATGAATGAATGAATGAATGAATAATAGCAAAATGCCAACCATCAGGTTGTTTTGTTGTTCACTGAAACCTTCTTTTCCTTTGAGTACAGTTGAATTGATGGAATATCATTTAGCTCTTTAAGCAACATGGCAATTTAAAACTAAATTATTAGGCTTCCCCCTTAGGGACACTTTTGGGTTTGATTCAATGATTTCTGTTAGCAACAAGCTGAAATGAAAGTGCTCTTCTTGTTCTAATGGAGCCCTGACTCTTAATAATCTCATCAAAGAAATGAGAGAAATAATAAAACAAGTTGGAGACACTGAGAGACTCTAAATGTACTGAGTGGTGAATAAACGTACCAGCACCATAATACTGAGAATTTAATTAGATATGTGCAATGTACTGCATGACACATCACAAAGAGCATCAGATGATAGTCAAAGCAGGAAATTAAAAAGTGACAATACTTACAAAGCATTTGTGTGTTTGTGGGAATAGGCTTCATGGTAACGAGTTTACCTTGGCAGAACTCCATTCATTAACACAGATGATTGTTTCAGATACACATTACCCATGAACTCACTTCCGCCTACACAGAGCACCTTATCTTCTCCCTTTTGTTTTTTTCTGCCACATGTTTGGACGAGGACAGCTTAATTAATTTCTGTTTGGCTGTTCTCTAGCTGATATGCTTTTGATAAAGAGAGAGCTGGCTGCACGAGAACATGGCTGTTAGATTCTTTCTGAGATACTAATAGAGGAATTTCAGCTCCTGAAATTCAACATTTAAATCAGACATGTTCCAGACACACCACAGTCATTGCTATGCTTTGTAATGTCATCATCGTCATGGAGTGATTTCAGGTTTTAGCATTTTCTTTGTTGACAAAATATCTATTGTTGAAAGGAAATACCTGCTTTTTAAAAAATAATAAATAAATAAATAAATAAATACAAATACTCAAGAATAAAGTGGTTTTAATACCAAACATAGTTGTAAATAACACTAATCACAGTCTAATAACAGTGGTTGAAATAGAAGTTGAGGGTCTTTTGTATGTTGCTTTCAATGGATATTAAAGGAGAATTCAGGTTTAATACAACTTAGCTCTTATTTTCATAGTTTTGGCCGTAATTTCTATTGGGTTTAAGAACACGGGAACATGTCAAAATCTGACACAGTAAGAAGTGAGAGGTCAGATTGAAGGCGAGTTGAAGTTCAAGATAACTGTCCAGTTACATTATCTAAGGAAAATGGCAATGTGCAAAATTATTATGCAAACTTCAGCAGGTCGAAGCTGGATCAGGGATGCATTCGGCAAACTGCGATGGAAGTTTAAAACATGGTGATAAACATGGGTGATAATTTTATCTTTGGGTTCAGCGATATACACGTGTTCCATACCTTGGAAGGAAGCGGACGGTCTCCCTCGGTCTCGATGATCATGCCACGCTGCTTGCCAGTGCGGTAGCGCTTGTACACGTACTTGTAGAAGAGCAGGCGGCGGTCAGCCACCCAGGCAAACACCACACAGATGGGGAAGAAGAGGAACGTGAGCAACCCCTCCCACACATGCACAACGCCAGGCGAGATCACGGACAGGATCAGGTAGAGCCAAATGTAGGCGAAGATACTCCAGGTGGCCGTGACGAAGAAGACGCGAAGGTGCTTGACCTTCCTCGTCTCACCGTCAGGCACGACGTACACACAGAGCCCAATGATGACGAACATGTTGAACGCCGCAGAGCCCACGATGGTGGAGGGGCCCAGCGTACCAGCATTGAACCCGTGACCCACGACTTCGATGACAGACAGCAGGATCTCGGGAGCTGAAGAGCCCAGAGCCATGAGGGTGAGATTGGAGACGGTCTCGTTCCAGATCCGGACAGTGGTGGTGGTGGTTTCCCCGTTGGGTTTCTTGATGGTGATCTCCTTTTCCTGTGATGTGATGACCTCTATTGATGCCATGAATCGGTCTGCGATGATTGACACCCCCAGGAACATGTAAACCAGGGCCACAAAATAAACTGTTGCCCGGGCCACCTTGTCACCAAATGACGGGTTTTGGGGCTCCCAAATAGGTAAGATCACCCCCCTTGAGCACGCTTCAGCCTTGCTGCATTCAGTTTTATTTGTGGACACTGCTGAAACGGAGCCACCCAAGCTCTGCTCAGGGGGAGCGCCGGCCAACGAAGGATGGAGCTTGAGGAGGAGAATCACTGTGATGACTGCTAGCCTCAGGCCAGGGGACAGGAGGGAGGAGCGATCCCAGCAGCCCATGTCGACGTCCAGACCAGTACTGTGGGATGACAATCAATGAAGAGCCTAAAAGAGGAGAAGAGGAACGACTTCAGATTAGACCATCATAGACCTGATCAATGTGGGGGATGTTTAGGTTTGATTCTCCTTTAATTTGAATTTTCACAGCTATCTTTTACATTAAATCAAGAGTTTGGGTGACTTCTGGGTTAAACTGGCTGCAGGAAAACATGATGATAGAGGCTTTTATAATATAATTTTAATGCCATGAATAGTAAAAAACTAGCTTCTACTGATACACTAAGGTCACCTCTGCAGACTTATCACCAAGCAACACCCAATGTTAAGATGATTAAAACAATAAACAGCCAAGTTCACTTTGAGGCATAAAGGCCCTTAAAAACACAGCACCACAAAAATGAAAAACACATGTTTCAGGTAAGATGTTTTGCTTTGCTGTTTATGGGCAGCGAGTTCAAATGACCACACCAAAGGTAAACTTCAGCTCCTGAGCTCAGCTGTATACATTTCCAAGGAGCAACTTGTGAAACCCGGCCAAGAGTGGCTTTCTCTGATAACAGCCTGGTTGACTTTCTTCAGTTGGCCAGTTTTCATTTGAAGCTAATTTCTTATTCCAAATTGCATTTCTAAAACTGGCTGATAAGAAAACGAAGGCTGCTGAAAAATTAGGAATGCACATGTGGTGAATACCCATACTAATACAATAGCCTTATTCACATATCCATAGCATTCGTTTCAGATCTGCTGTATCGCACTGCGGTAGTGTTGCTTTTATTTTGTCCACACCCTGTCACTGGATTTTCTCTAACAGACGAGGCTACAAAGACTGACAATAAGTTAAAATAACACAATCAACTAATCATTACATCACTGCACAAAATTCAGGTTTGTGGCAGCATTTTAAGGGCAGTGTGAATATTGCATAAAAAAAAAAAAACATAATTAGCTTAGAATCAATTTCAAAGTAGTAAACATGTCCCTGTAGTCCAGCACATCCAGTGCAGTTACTACATATGAGAAGCTAATTGCATTGTTGGATCATTTTCCATAGGGACAGCAGTAATGCATCACTATAGAATTTGCATGGTTATGAGGCTCAGCCGTGCGCAGAGCACTCACATTTTTCTGCAAATCCCATGTGTGAAGGTGTACAAGTGCGCACATAACAACATAACAACATTTCCTGATGGGGTTGATGTGTTGAAAATGAGAACATGAGGTCTGTTTTTCATATGTTTGATGTTGCAAATTACTAATATGTACACATAATTTCTAGGATACAGAGTTGCCTCATTAGTTAGTATGTTCTAGCTTGGAGACCCCCGCCTCAGAACGCGGTCTCAGGATCCTAACATAAATGTGAGCCTGACCATGCAATACTCTACCTCAACAGTTATCGGCAGGAATTTAAAATCAGTTCTGAAATGCACAGTGAGCCAATGTGCATAGGTGGTCTTAAAGGGAGAAAGGAAGCAGACAAAGGGAAAGGGATGTGGGTGATCCCATATTTAAGCACAACTTTCTAAAACACACACACACACACACACATCCTCCCCTGAGGTTTTCAGGGATAAAAAGAAAAATGCAAATACTCCTTTCAGGGCTGCCACACTTTCAGAATAACAGAGCGTCCAGACAGATGTTGAATGTGTGTGCACATGTATTCTCTATGGGCTGATATGCCTACAAGCAATGACAGGAATGAAGGACTGTATGTTGTTTTTTATGCTATATGGTGCAGTATACATGGTTGCATATGAAAAGGTCCATTAATGGAGAATATATGTGGGCCAATATTATAATGATGATAATATATTCCACTATAATTACAAATATGACAATATTAGGGATTTTATATGGGTCATGTAAAAAGCCTATTCTGGTTGGACTTTCCAAATTGGGCCTTATTCCAAATGCAGCATTTTCTCATTCAGACTTGTGGGATTTTTTGATATTAATCAGGTTTTATGGAGCATTCTTTGGACATGTGTACAGCATATTCAGAATATGCTCAACTCTGTGTGTTTGCAGGTTTGCAAGGCCCAGGTAGAGATGCTTGCATAAAAGAAAAACCCACATTTCTGGTCGGAAGGAGAAACACACCTACTTTTAAACATTACGAAGATCTGGATATCAACAGGTTTCTGGATATGTGCAAATATCACAGCGTAAACCTTTTCAAGAGGGTGGTTAAATGAATGAAAGAGGGACTCTGTGTTTGTTGTATGTATACACAGCTGCATGTAAGTGTGCATATGAGCAGAATATTCATTTTCATTAACCATGTAAACAGCTTAGAAGGAATGATGTACTTTTTGGATTGAGGGCAAACAAATGAATAATTTGCGTCACTGCTATCTTTAAAAATACAGGCATGCTTAAAAATATAATTTTAATATTGTAATATTGATTCTGACTACTGTGTATCACCCAGTCTGTGGTGATGGCGACTGCATGCTTGATTTTTAAAAGCAGAAAAACGCCTTTTCAACTAATGCACAGCTTTTAGAGACTTGTTGACACCAGTTTGTGAATCACCAAGATAACAAAGTTGGAATGTGGCCTGGAATGATGTCAGTGCTGCATTTTGGTCTTCTGGGCAGCAGACAGCAAGTACAGCAATTTGAGAACAGTATCGGAACATCTTAAGCTTGTAAGCATACATGTTTCTGTCTGCACAGATTATCTTCCCACCTTTTTCTGGAAAAAAAAAACAATACAGAATGACTTCATCTGACCAACACACATGCTGTTAGTCCCCTCTCCCCTCACCCTCACATCTTTCCCCAGGAACAAACTTCCACCACTTTGTAGAACTTTCAGTGAAAGCGCTGCCGCACACAAAGGAGTAGTAATCCTTTTGATCAGGGATCAATAACAAGACCCAAGACCAGAAACAAAGACGGGCTCAGAACTGTCCTCAAACAGGCGTCTTCCACATTCCTGCATGCCAACATCCATTTCCCGATAATTAACCGTTCACACTCTTAAACACAGACACAGCACAATTTACCCGACGTCAATAGTTACATCAGTACTTTCCTGTGTTTTTTTTTTCCTGACACAGTACTCATTATAGATGAAGCTGTAAATCCCTTGACAATATGAATCACATTTTCTCTCGCATTACATGCAACGAGGCTCAGGAGCCATTTCCACAGGGGGTGTGATCAATGTGTGTATGTTCTTTCATATATTGTCCACACTGCAGAGAGCATGTGTGTGCCTTGCCTAATGTTGCTGACAGCTACTTGCTGCATATGGCGCTTACTGTGTAATGCATGCTCAGTCCAGCAATGGTGAATTTAAATATTTGGGTTAACTAAAGTGTGATGAGTGTCCAGTTTTACTGCTGTGTTGATGTGTGCTCAGTGGGTTCAGCTGTGGTCTGAGAGGGTTTTGCTCAGATGTTAAGAAAATCGATTCCAAACAAAATTACACCTCTGCTTAATTAAACTACAAGTCAGTAAGCTCATAACCAAACATTTTCCTCCAGGCTAATGTGATCCAGCAGCTCTTTGGCTTCTATGGCCTTCTTGTGTGGTCACACAAGGCTTTGTGTGGCATTTCCAAGTGATCAATAATTCAGTGTGCTTTGGGATTTGGCTGTTTTCACTTAAGGATGTCATTTTTCTATTAGGCTGATGGCTAAAGAGCATGCTCTCTATGCCAGCTGTTCTCTAGACAACAGAATGTGTTTTCTTTTTCTTCTTAGCACCGGTGGATGTTCAAGGTGAGGCCCATGAAAACTGAGCAGGAAAGATAATATTTTAAGGAAATGTGTCAGACACTGAAATGTATGAAAGAAAATGTACAAATATAGCCTGCATTCATCATTATCATTAAGGTATGTAAAAATCCAACAGCATTCAAATATGCTGTCAAAGGAAATAAGATATAAAGATGACTAGAACTTCTAACTGTCGTGACTCAGCCTCATGACGTCAAGGCCTGTATGACTTTATATCAAAGAGAAATCCAAAGTAAAAGGAGTCAACCATTGAAAGAGACATGGCAACAGTTGGAGTATAATAGATTGACCACGGGTGTGGAAAATGTTAAATTATTCCTCACGCTTTAAGGTGTTTTGGTGGGTCAGCTCCTCCAAAGACCAATAGGAAAACGGAGGCTGGAATTGGTTTTTGCTGAGTTATTGGTTTTAGCTCAGCCATTCTCAAAGCCGTTCGTGGTATTTGAATGGAATGAAGCTTTATAGGTCATACCTGTAATACCACTCCAATATCTGTCCATTAAATATTAAGACATAGCCACAAGCTGGTTAGCTTAGCTTAGCATAAATACTGGAAACAGGTAGCCCGGCTCTGTTCCAGGGTGAAAATAAATCTGCCTTCCAGCATCTCTAAAGCTCGTCAAGTAACACATTTATCTAGTTCGTTAAATCAGTACAAATTTTGGTTAGTATTTAATATGTAAAATATCCCACTCTGAGCACTGTGCAGGTATAAATTCTCCCTCTCGAGAGGTGTGCTGAGGCTTGGCAGACCATGTTTTAAACCACATCATGGAGAGGCATTTAATTACAACTCACAGCCCTTATTCCTATGTTTCCTCTGTAATTATCTAATCAAACAATAATCAAGCACTGATTCATTTCATTGGTGCTGTTTTGATGGGTCTGTGACCCTGAAGAGGATAAATGAGAAAAGAAAATCAGTGGGCGAATGAATAATTTGAGATGTTATGGGGGCTTCCACAGGCCTCATGCAAACAACTGGAGGTGCTTTGCAAAAGGGCACTTGAGCAGGAGTTTTTTTTTGGTTGCTCTCCTGCTGCTTTTGAGATAAAAACCAGAAATCCATGCTCCAGTTTCTGTGCCGTGCTCTCTGTTTTCTCATCGACTTGCTTAAAATTCATCCTCACAAACACCAATTCTTGATAATCCTTGCTTCGACAATCCTGATTGCTTGACACTTTACCAGGAGATTACACTTCAGATGGCTCCAGGTAATTACCTGTTCTGTTTACAGATCCGTTTCGGCAAAATCCATCCTGCAGGAATGACTGACTGGCTGCATTAGAATCATTATCTGCTATTTGATTAAGAAAAACTGAAGCCCTGACTGCTATCAGCACCAAACTCAAGCGTGTTCATTTATGTGTCTGCTGTTAACACCAGAGAGGCCTCGCTGCTGAACAGTGGCTGCTATTTTGGATTTGGTAATTGAAATATCAAGTTTCAGAATATCCCGCCATGATTTTCCCTTGTGTTATGACCTCAAAAACTTGGCTCCATTTCAAGAGGAGCACAACATAAGACAAGCCAACCCTGCCTCAGAGAAAAAGCCAAAACACACACACACACACACACAAACACACTGGACCACTGAATCCTCCTTCCCAGAGGCTAAAACAAAAAACATAATACCTAAAGTGAAGAAAACCAAAACCATGTGCTGCACTGAGGCAAGATGTTCCCTCTCTGCCCCAATACTGTCATTCCTCGGGAGCCTCTGAAGGCAGCACCCAAAGGTGCCAAGAAGGCAGCTGATTAGACCAACAAGCAACAAAGAAAAGAGACCGAGGCATGCCAAAGACATGAACCCACTCTCTGCATAATCCCCTAAATGTTCATCAGAGATATTAGAAGTGATGTCGCTGTAGAATAAAGGAAAGGAGACGCTGACCATGAGCAACAAAAATAACACACGCCTCAGCCTGCTGCTCTGTGAGGAGACGCCTGTCCGAGATGCATTTTCCTCACTGCCGGGGCAATAATGAAAAATTTAAAACAGCGAGTGAAAGAGGGACAAAGAAAAGTGGAAGAGTAAACAGAAGGGGTCTAAATCTGAAGAGACTGAATGAGAAGGATGCAATATAGGAAACAGAATAAGATGCCCAGAGGGAAAGAGACTGACAGACAGAGGCAGGAAAGAGAGAGGTCACCCAACGTACTCTCCTCTCTCTAATACCGAAGGGCTATTCTACTGTGTGTGTGTGTGTGCAAGAGCAAATACACACACACACACACACACACACAGACACGCACACACACGCCTCTGCGAACAATTGAAGATTAATGGTCTGCGTTTACCGTCATTAGGGTGATGTTGAGCTCTTTTAGCCGGGATGTGCCTCGCAGCCAAACCTCGAGCCAAGATGCCTTGTCATATTATTACACATGGAGTGGAGGAAATGATCAGGCTGGCACGGCAATACACAGGACTATTTCCTACTGTCGGTCACTTTGTCTGCCTATCCCTCGACATTATCTGCGCGTCTGTCTGTCTGGGATGCGACAGGGGACGTGAACATGAGGCCGAGTGATGATAAGCTCAGGGAAACGAACAGGGATCGTGTGGGCAGAAGAAAAAAATAATTAAAAAACATAAAAGTCAAATAAATCACTCCCCTTATCTCCAGTGCTCCATTGATTCACGGGAGAAGAGCTAGCCAAAGGCAAGCAGTCATCTTCAAACTAACCAAATTGAAACCCTCCTTCTAGGTCTAGGTGATGTAACCAGCATAAATGCCACACGTGCAGACACATCGGATATGGTTTTAGACAAAGTCCTCCCTGGTTTCTGAGCCTTTGTTCCACAGTCATCTGTAACTCAATAGGTTTTCCTCAAAGAGCATTTCTTTCATCTGTCTTTCTGAAAACCTGGATTATTTTTAGCATCCAACAACGTGTAACATGCCACTGGAAAACAGTCAAAACCGCAGAAGCTTCGAGTTTTCCCTGACCTTCTTGGATTTGATATATATAGCCTACAAAAACTCGAGACACACTGTACCTGCACTTAAGGCTGCACTAATCAATACCTCTATGTCACCAACGGGTCACCAGGGATCGCTCAAAGTGGCCAATCAGAAGATAATTACAGCACCCAGCAGGTGTCCTCTCAGTTCCAAAGAGCGTTTTAGCATCTTTAAGCTAACTGTTGGAGGAGGCGGCTGCTCAGCGGGAAGAGTTCTGATAATTCCTCTATATTTACCAAACTGCTGACAGACAAAGTTAGTGACAAGCTGGTAAACAAAGTGGAGCATTCAGCAGCTGAAGAGCCAGATATTTCCATCAAGAGTTGGCGGAGACCAAAACAGACCAAGAAGACTTAATACTGGACTTAAAGTTGTTGGGTGGATGGAAACGTGACTCCAATAAAATGCTAAAGCTGCACTGTCTCCATCTGGATGCTAGTTAACTGTTTGCCGATATGTCAGTGTTGTCTTTACAGCTTGAATCAGTCTTTTTATGTGTCCTCAGACAACAAACATCAGAGCTTTCCCTTTTCTAAACGGAGGGTCTAAAGAGAGAGGGAGTCGAATCGGTTGTGCAGACTGTAAAGCGCTCTCACATGAACACATTTATATACTATAAGTCAATAGATTTGACTTGAGTACATCCTTTTCATCATACTATGCTGTACTATGTTAGACTACTCTATCCTATGCATGCAAACTTGTACGCACTCATCCATATTTTATCACTGTGTGGGGGGTTGCCTCTCTCTACAGCCTGATTATGCTACATCCAGTTGTTCATATGCTCGTTAAAAGTAGTACAAGTAGCTTTTTTGTCAAGGCATGGTGTTGGACAACTGCTGGCCTCTGTCTCATCCTTGAAGTACTACTTCTATTTTCCAGAATGAGACCATATTTCCTGTAAACACCATTGCTCTCTTTCATGGAGGTAAAGTTACCTCTGCTTATCAGGGATAAACACATGACACTACAGATAGAGTCATTGCTTTGTTTAGCCTCTGTTTTTGTACTAAAAAGGTCAAGAGAGAGGCCACCAAATCTTACCCAGTGGAGCACAGCATCGAATGGCCAATAAAGGCTGCCAGTCATCCCAGTGACTTATTTGTTTACAATGATTTTACTAAGATAAACATGACAATGATTTATTTATCTTACAGTGATATTAGAAAGCCCTTTAACAGAGCCGACACTGTGTGGAAGTCTGAAAGGGTTAAGGTTTGCGTCCCCCTGAACACATCCATGCTAGCAATATACATTTTTATGCAAAATACAGTGAAGTCAGTGAGGTTTGCAGCAACCTTGTTTGTCATTATATCATCTGCAATCAACCTGACAGCAGCTGTCAAGCACTGGCATGTAGCAGTACACCCACATCGTCACCTACCGACTTGCAACTGACAGTGGGGTCGCACCGATCTATTACTGACCTATGATGAATGGTCATTTTGCAGACAACCAATCAATTTGTATATTGATTTCTAATAGAGGAAATCTTCCCCAGGGTTTGATGCTGGCTACCTTATAGCTTATTAGATAATGAATGATATGATGCAGGTCACAGTATCACCTTTCACACACATCTGCCTTGACTATAACCTACAGTAATCACTATACAACATTCCAGTTACCAATTTTAGGGTTTTTTTAATCAATAATTCCAAAATCATGGTCAAAACTAGATTACAAAGAACAGCTTCAAGAGACTGGTTGATCTGCAGCAGCTCTTTAGCATATCCTCTCGATCTTTCACTTAACTTTACATAAGCAGAAACATTACCTGACCCGTCCTTGCCGTGTTTACAGTAAACTATACTTAACCCTTCGCAGAAAGAAATGCGAGAACCTTTTGGTGTGTGGGAACATAAAATCTGGGAGAAATTCTTATCAAAATTCTCTTGTTCTTGAAAAAAATCTCTGACTGGGTAAAATTAAGACAGTATTTGGGCGTACATTTGTAAAGTTTTTGCTCTACAGGGATATAATAGAGTTGTTCAGTCTAACTCCTATGCATGTAAAAATAAATGACTTTTTTAAAGAGTACATATCAACAATTTCAACTAAGACCTTTTTTTAACAAAACCTTACAACACCATTAAAACCCAGGCAGAGAAAAAGAAGCCAATATTTAACGAAACAGTCCTGGCAGCAATATCGATGTCATGATGGAAATAGACTTTCCAGGAGTGTTACAAGAAATAAGAAACAATAATATATTGATGGCAACAGTAATCTTGTATTTTAACTTAACAAACCATATCAACACTGTGGTACCTGACCTGCTTCCTCCAGCTAGGATGAAGCTCAGCCTCCTCTCAGCCACTTATCACTGACTTACTTACAACATTAGTGACCAAGCAGATATTACACTGAGGCAGCTACATATCTGGAGAAAGCTGTGTCCCTGTGTGTGTGTGTGTGTGTGTGTGTGTGTGTGTGTGTGTGTGTGTGTGTGTGTGTGTGTGTGCTCATTGTGGTCTATGCTCTCCTCAAGCAGGTTGAGAACAGGCCTAATCACTGACTGACACAGACCCACTGAGAGGCGGCCTGAATCTGGCGTCAAATATGGAAAAAGGTCAGTTTTTATTGGGAAATGCATCGCGTGTGCTAATCTGAATCTATTTCACTGTGATGTCTAAAATGAAGCTTTGCCACTGCATCATTAGGAGAGTTTATCTTTCATCAATAACCAACTGCACCACTGCTGGAAGGTAAATAAAGCAGTAAAGGCTTCTTACTGCGTTTCAGTTTTTCATTGTCACAAATAAATATTTCATACCATCTACAGTGGATGAGCTACAGTTCCTCTGTGTCATGGCCATAAAGCCCCGACTGAAGTCAGCTGGAAAAGATTGCCTGGAAAGCCTTGATGGTACCTGCCTAATGTGCCAAGCACTCCTCACAAGACGAAGCATTTGTAGTGTCACATCAGGAGAATAAAAAGCCTGCCTGCTGCCTCCTTATATTATCTGTGCCAGGTTTACTGGAACAGTTATCTGATGTGTGAATCTCTGCCATTGTTTCCCTTTTTGTAACACCTTACAAGCACATCAGGCAGAAGGTAAAACAAGCTTTTGTCGTCGGATTTCACGTCAAAACCTAAAAAAGCTAACGAAACAACGCTAAATTAAACCCATTCAAACTCAACCACGCAGTCTGGAATGAGATTTTCACCCAAACCTGCCCTGCACTGATGTGCAAAGGCACTCCATCAGCCGCAACAGCGCTGCACTGCTTGGCGCAAAGGATGGGGGACGTGCAGAATTGCGCAAATGTGGATCTCAGCGCGCTTTTAAGCCACTGGATCATTCATCCTCTGGGAGAATTGCCATCTCTGAGGGGAAATTTAACCTGGTCTGCGCATGTTTGTCACTCAACTTCCACACTGAAAGCCTATAAAAGGTGTGAGCGTGGTTATCTGAACGTGCTCTGCATCCGTAATTATTATTCCCCCAGAAATAAGCGAGGCAGGCTAAAACAAGGGAGGAATGGAGAAGAGGGCAGGGACGGAGGGTGGGAGTGAATGGCAAGAAAAAAAAAAGAAAAAAAAAAAAAAAAAAAAGCCCCTGAGGCGAAATGAAGCAGCCTCTGGATTCTCAACCGGCGGCTAATGTTAATGAAAATCAAATGACAAACACCTTTCACCGCATCCATTTCTAAAGCAGCGATCCACTCTCTAGAAACCTCTGTATCAGAGAGGAGGGAAGGCGCAGCGTGGTGCGGGAGGATGAGGTGAGGAAACATCGTCTCCACATCGCATCCAAACGCTTCCGACGCATGGTGCTTTCAAGTCTCCAGTCCGGGCTCCATGCGGCGGCACTGTCCCCTTTGCATCCCATTCATTCCATCTCCCTCCCTCCAAAAAAACTTGCTTTCCCCAGACAATGCGGCGAAACAGAGGCAAAGACCCCCAGCATTCAACACCATTAACACCATTATCCCCGCCGAAAACGCACCCAGACAACTGCAGAGTGTCCTACCTTTTTATCCAGAGAGTGGCCAACAATCCGGAGTCAGTAGTAAAAGCTGCACTATAGCTCTACCAGTAATAGTAGCAGTACGAGGAGTAAGAGGAGGAGGAGGAGGAGGAGTGGAGGTAAGCCAGTGGTGGGGAATGGTAATGGAGACGCGGGGCGCTCTTATACGCCAGCCAAGGCGGCGTATCCACCACCCGAGACGCACAAAAGAAGGGGAGAGGAGTCCGGATTCCCATGCACTGACAGCTTTTTATTTGTTGCTGTTGTTTGTCGTTGTTGCCTACTCCTCGTTTCCATGCAGCGCGACCTGTATGATCGGATGACCGGAGCGCCGCTTTATCAGCAAACCCGCATTTGTTGGGACGAGGCGCGCAGCACAGCGGACTTCTTCCTCATTCTTCCCTTCCCGTCCCCTCTCGCTCCGAGCGCAAGAGAAAGAGAGAGGGGGGCGAGAGAGAGAGAGAGGGGAGAGAGAGAGAGAGAGAGAGAGGGGGAGAGAGAGAGAGTGTGTGTGTGTGTATGTGTGTGTGTGTGAGAGAGAGAGACAGTGGGTGTGAGCGAGCGTGTCTGTGTGTGCGCAGCTCTCCACTTCGTCTGTTGCCTCACACACCGACTGACGATCAGCTCGCCCTCCTCCCCCCTCTCTCTGTGGTGTGTGTGTGTGTGTGTGTGTGTGTGTCTTTCACTTCTCTGAGGCTGTGTGTGTCTTTACACATATATCTTGCCTGTCACTCTGTCACACACACTGCCGCGCCCCCTCTAGCCCCTCTCTCTCTCTTACTCACATGCTCGCCTTTACCCACTCTTTCGGATTAATATCAACATCCCATTGAAAATAAATGGTGAGTCCAGAAAGGTGTCTCATCCTGCTCTCTGTCTCTATGTTGAACGGTGTTATTGAGCCATCGTGTTATTTATTGCATTCTTCTTATTTAGCCTATTTAATGGTATTCATTAAAATCTTAAATTGGGTTATTTTGAATCATCAGGCTCATCAAAAAGCACGTTCTCTATGATAAATGTTTGATCACGTGTTAAAGCAAACAACCTGACAATGCTGAACTCCACCTTCAATCTCTGGAAATACTAAAAATATGTCAAAAGACACTTTGAACAAAGAAAGAGCGGCATGAACAAAATAAACTAACAACTGCAGAATCCAGCGGTGGGAAGTAGGAAATAGTGGCACTGCTTCAATAAACCTCATCAAGAGGAACGAAATGTCGAAGAATCGGTTTCACTACATATATGAAGCTGTAAGACTGAGCTCAGGAGCTGAACTGCACAGCCTTCTTTTGGTAAGCAGCCAACATATCAGTGCAATAACATAACCAGGGCTGCAGCAATATAAAAAAAGATTGACTTTGTAGAGCAAACAATATTTGCCTCCACCTCATCCATTACAACCCTGTTCACATTCATAGTTGTTCAACATCTACACTGGCACTACTTCTTCTCATTTTACTGCAAAAATACATAATGATGGAAACACGGAAAATGACTGGAAGGACTTTTAGGTCTGTAAAAAGGTAACTTAAAACACCTGTGTGTGGTATTTGAAGTACACTTGCGAACACATTTTTATGAACAAATTGCTAAAGTGAACTGACTGAATCACCCGTCACTGGTGCAATCACCAGCTTGCAGCAGTGCAGCTGCTCACTGGTGGTTGCTGTCGTGACGTCCTTGTTAAAAGTCTCAAAAGACGACAAAAAGTCACAGAAACAATCATTTTCGGACAACCTGGCTGTAAATCATAGTCTGCTGAGCTGCTAACCATATGTGCTGCTTACAGGCAAGTTTTCTACTGAACTAAATGCCACAGCTGAACTGAAGAATCAGCGCTGAACGGTGATGCGTTCACTTACTGACGCATGATATCGAAATGCATTTGAACGGTGATGTGACTGCGAAGCAAACCTGCAGAATCAGTGACTACAAACCTTTGAATTGAGCTGAGTTTCCACTTCTCCTGACCAGCAGCCCTCACCAAGAATTTATTAGCGCTGACCGCCCGGCACTGAGTGAGGTGTTTCAGCACAAAGGTCACGCTGTCAGAATTCAGGGCATTGGTAACAGGAAGAGGGCCCGAATGCAAATACCGCGACTGAAACAGACAGGTAGCTAGGCCAGACAAATAAATCCCAAAATGAGGAGGCATTGGCAAGCAAAATTTGGGATGGCTCAACCACAGCATAAGGCTGTACATAGTGTCATATTTTTTTGTACATTCAAAGCTTCGGTTGAGGCTTTTCGAATGTCCTTCCACAGTAACTTCAGCAGCATAGACATTCCAGCAAAACACATCTGAAAATTTGTATATTTAGCGTGATAGGCAGATGACTGGGCCGGTGAAACGGGACATGGTTTGAGACTGAATATGGAAGAAAGACGCCTCACAATGTTCCCCCAAGTTGATCCAGATGCTGGGGTTAAACAGATAAGCCAGCCGTCACCGAGTGGGAAACTGAGGACAGTTCAGTAAAGGGTTGACCCAAGAGAAATGATGTGCAAGGCTGACCTCGCTGACACTGCGGAGGCCCCGTTAACTCGCATGTCAGTTGTGTGAGCTCAGTTAAAGAGGCAGGTGGCAGATGGACAACCAGTTTTCATTGTATCAAGCACAGGTACAGTGACTGTAGTCAAGTGGACTTCCTGAGCACAGAGTACCATTGGACCATAAACTGGATCACCAGAGAAAGAAACAGGCTGGCCTGGGTCTGAGGATTAAATGTTGGGGGACGGGGTTTGGAGGAGAGACCAAAGGGGGTTGCAGGCTGATAATAAAAGGACACTGGCATTGGCAGAGATTTGAGGGACACCTGATGGAGACAGGACTGCAAACAAATAGAGGCAATTGGAAGTGAAGCTTAGAAAAGGCAGGATCGACAGATAGAGAGTATAGAATTGAAATGGAGGCAGGTTTTGTTGGAACAAGTGGCTCTGACAGGGATGCTGAAGGAGACTCTATACAACCAACAGATACAAGCAACATGAACAGATAAAGGGCAAGGCAGTGACACAGAAATGACACAGGCTAAGAGGCAGCTTTAAGCTCACGCTGAGAAACAGAAACAGATTCAGGCTCCGACAGAGAAGCAAAAACAGAAGCAAGTTCGGACAGAGAAGCGCGAGAAGAGGAACTGGAGGCTGGGAACTAATGCAGGTTGGGAGACAAAGCGAAGGTTACCCAATTGAGAAGCAGAAGGCACACTAGCTGTCACAAAGGTGAGACGTTAGCATGAAAAAAGAAGCAACTGGAGGGCGGGGCAGCAGAGAATCAGATAAAGCAAACTGAGGAAGTGAACGGATGGTTAATGAGGTTAGAGGGGCTGATCTACCAAACGGGGACTCGTCAGACTAAATGACTGTGACTGCTGGGGTGGCTGTGCAGCAAAGGGGACTGTGGCGTGGACCCGATGAGGGCCCTCGAAACCACAAGAAATACCCTTCTAGGGGCCATTAGTTGATATCCCTGAAAGATGACAATCCAAGATCCCACAGACTCTCTCCTCTGGTACATGGGGCTCTCCAGCTGATTCGCTGAAGGCTTGGCAGGCTGGTGCTGTGGGACAGGAAAGACACTGGGAATCTGACACACGAGGGTTTTAGGGACCAGGGAACAGGATGGCAGCGGCTGCAGGGATGTACTCATAAAGCTCGCCCACAGAGATGCAACAGAGAGCTTGATTTTTGAAGATCCGACATGAGTCTTTCACATACAGTGCCATTTGTTCAGTGCTCACGAGTCACTTTAAATCACTTCCATTTTCATAGCTCTTCATCGTAAAAAGCACGTTTCAAATAGCAAGACGCCTTTTATCTAATAATTAATTGGCTAAATTGATTAAATATTAATCATTACTTGATTATCTACACACAAATTAATTAAGTATATAATTTGGAAGGACTCTTTTCCCTGCTTTCCTGGTTGCCTTCCATGTTTCTATTGGACAAGCAAGGAGCTGGACGAGGAACACAAGCATGATTCGCTCTCTAAGTATTAAATATCAGACACGTCTCATGAAAGTATGATATTATGGAGGATCTTTGCTGAACACAGCAAAGACAGTGGGTTAAACCTTACATAAATTATTTCTTTTTCTTCATTCACTCAAGTCATTTGCAAATAATACATCAAAGTAGGACCTCGTCCAGTATGTTTTTCATGGCTGGAATGTTTATCTTAGTAAATATTACCCTTCCACTCAGTGATAACAATGCAATTGAACTGGCTTCACTTCTGTCATGATAAGAAAGCATACTTCGATAAAACTGGACTGAAGCAGAGGGAGAGGGGGGAAATGAGAGAGCCCTTTGCAGATATGAAGTTGACACAGGGCGGTAAGAGCCTCAGCTCATTCCTTCATAATTCAGGGGCGCTGCGCCCCAGGGTGCCTTCTTAGAGCACAGCCATTCTCAAACCTGCCAATCACACAATCCCGCTGCCACTATAGGAGCTCAGCAGGAGCTGGCGGGTGACATAAGCTAGATATATGTGCAGACTGAAATTGAATGTGATGCTACAGGAAGTCAAACACCATGAAAGGAGACTTTAAATTGAAATTTAAAAAAAAGAAAAAAAGAAAAAAGATAATTTCCTACACAAGCATCTATATGGTGAAAGTCTGTTTATGCAGTTGGTTTGCACAGAAACATCATCATCATGTCAAAAAAAGTTTTAAAGAGGAGATTTCTCGTAGTTAATATCACTGGTTATAGTAAGGCAAAACATTTGAAGTTTTGTTGTGTATTTGGGTGAATGTCCCTGTCACTGAGTAATAGCAGCGTGCACTCCTTTGTGAATCCAGGCTAAGCAGCGAGCAGCATCTCTGCAGGGATGCATTTTATTAGACTGTCACCATGATTATGATAATGGTAGACTGCTGTTTTGAAATAGGATAATTTACATTTTAGGATAATTTGGTTGTGGCAGTGTAAAATATGGGAAAGACCTTCTGCTAAAGATGGCAATTTATCATGCAGTTACAAACAAAGCATGCACTTGAGTGCGCGCACACACACACACACACACACACACACACACACACACACAAAGAATATACACTGGAGTATGACTAGGACAGTCACATGCGTGACATAGAGGAGCCCACATTCTTACATAAATTTTCTCCAGCCTTGCCCTCCCACTGACAAACATACCCACTCACACCTGTGTGCATACAAACACACACACATAATTTTAACATCACAATGGTGCATAATCATGCAAAAGTAGCCAGAGGGGGAAATATTCTGCCGTTTTAAGACACTGTCCTCCAGAAGCTCTTACAGCACACATTAAAGCTCAGTGCGGTGATTCTTCTGGACACCTACAGCTGAGGTAAAACGCCAGTAATGGGCCTGTTACTCAAACTCTAATCTCAAAGTAGACAACCACTGCATAACATGTTACATAAAGTGTTTATAAGTGGGCAGTTAGAGTTAAATTATCATCACAGCAAAAGGAGAGTGCTGCACTAAGCTATGTTTAAAGGATGACATTACTTTTTTAAAGGTATGCAATGCAGGAATTGTCAGTGACTGTATGTAAACAAAGGTTAAGCTGACAGTCCTTCTATTGGCGCTGACAAACTCAGTTCGATGTACCAAAGCAACCTGGTCGATTACTGTGGAAAGTCAGTATGACTTTGTAAAGTGACAAAGATTGAGGGCAGTGCCCCGTCTCTGCTCCAACCAAGCATATAAAAGGAGATTTTTCCCTACAAATTGGTCATTGATTGTCCCTTTGTGCAGTAAATGCTGTTTCAGAGTTTGAATAATTGCATTTTCTTGATGAAAAATAGAACATTTAAAGATATCCGTCGGCACAAAATATCCCAATGATATCAATATTGTTCCTGATGTTCATTCAGTCCCAGGTCCGTCCCACCTATTGCTCTCTCCCCTGCTTGTTTTATTGACTGTATTGAGTGTGTCTGCCAGCCTGTTTGACACGCAAATGCACAAAGCAAATGTACACTAAGGCTGTTGATTGTCTTTGATTGTCTTTACAATATACGATAACATTGACAAATTAGTCAATTATGACTGATATTCCAACTTGATTGATTGTATTTGCATAATATTGATCTATGAAGATGCAGTAGGTAACAAAGAATGAACAATCTCTTCCTAAGCAATTTTTTTGGTGAGTTCATACCTGAAAGTTTATTCTGTCCAGTTTATTCTAAAATATTTCTTCTGTGTTTAGAATTTTAATTATGAGAGAATACAGATATCTTCCAAACATGTCTTCTTAATGCAGGGGGAGCTATCTTTGCCACTGTGGCACCAGTAAACGTGTGTCAGTTCTACAGTAAGCAGTTAGTGTGGTGCTAGGAGCTGCGAATGATTCATCTGTTGTATAGATGGAGCAGATATGTCATGTGATCTCCATGTCTGCTCTGCTGAACACACTCATCCTGAGGCCATACCAGCAAAACTAGCTCTGCATGTGCATTCATGGGAAGCCAGAGATTCTTTACACGCTATAAATATGTTCTTTAGGTCATTTTATATTTGCATGGAGACAATCACATTTCACACACAATCACACACACATACACAAAGGTTGACCGGAGTAGGTTGGAGGTGAGTAATCTCGCCATAGGGGACATCTGCAAATGTAACGCTGAGTCACTCTGTGTCTCAGTCCAGACTGTCTGCTGGTTGTCTCAGACTACGTCACATGTTTGACATGCTCGCCCAACTTTGACCCTCCCCACACCTCTCTTCCCTCTGACGGGTTTGTCACAAATGTTTGTGGCATCAGTGCACAAACGCGCACAAAATGCATACTAAAATAAAATTGCCATGCGCTATTTTTGAATATGACCACTGCCCCCGAAAATGTCTGTGCAGTGAAGAGATGATGCAGTATGAACCCTTAGCAGAAGCAGCGTGCAGGTGAAAACAGGGCCAACAACTGGCAGGATAATGATGACATCTATGGGTCGTGACTGAGGAATTTTGGTTGCGCCTCGGGTATTATGACCGAGTTGAGTTGCATAATCATCTTAATCAAACAGTCTTGATTAATCAGGTGCAAAAGTGGAAGAAAGCTGCGCTCTGAATGATTTTTGCTCACGGTCCCTGTAGCTGAACATGACTTAATGGGGCCTCGAATGCCCAAAATACATAGGACCACATATTAGATGACAATCTGCACAAAAGAGGTACACAGAACAAAATGTAATTTATCCAGTTTTGTGACCAGGAATGAGTCCTCACAAGAAAACTAAAACACATTTGTTGTTTGTTCAAATTTGTAAAATGCTTATCTGACAGGGACCCCATGCAAATTATTATCCATATCAAATGTGGAAGTACATCATGTGCTGTTGTTAAACCTTTCAGGAGGGGTCTGAGGTGAATAGATGGCTCAACAGCATGGGTGGCTTGGAAACAGTAGGTTTCATTTCCGGTTTTCTACCACAGCCAGTGTTATTTTTTATCATCACAACTGAATATTTCCCTAATCTTCAACAGCTAATATCTGTGCCTTAACATGACCAAACCGTATCCACAGCTGTAATTCATCTTGTCATTTCTAAGACTTTTGAAAGCCACTGATAAACAGCGATCTATCCTACCTATCTTGTTACACTCAGACCTGATATTGTTGCTCACAGCAGTTAAGGCTCTGTTGGGTAGGTAATTGAAAATTTAGTCACAGTTCCTCTGTGCTGTTACGATCCAAAAAAAGCCACCTGTAGTGCATTCTTCATGTGTGACATGAGCAGGCACCGCTGTGGTTCCCTCCTGGTAGCGCACCTGTTGTGAGTTGATTGGCTCACAACAGGTGCAAGACTTGCCCAGTCACTGACACTGTGGCACTGGGGTCATGTTGTCTAAGCTTAGCCATGGCAAAAAAGAAAAATACCCCACCTGACAAAGTCCGCAGGAACGCAGACACAAAGAAGTGGACTGCAGTTTCAAAAGAGGATCTTTCACCATTCATCCCATTCATCACGGCTCCTGTAGCCATTGTTTTTATAGACAATTGAGTGACGTGGTACATTATGGTAACTGTCTGAGACGCTCCAGTTACATAACATCAAAAACAAGAAGAAAAAGAAGAAGAAAAAAATCATGAGAAAAAGAAAAAGAGTAGGTTTGCTGAAAGGCTGTCCTTACTGAGTGGTGAGGCTTCTGCGGGGCAGCGATGATCGCTCTGCCGAACTGGATTAGTCTGAAATGTCAGGAGAGGAAAACAGTAACAGAGGTGAAATGAAAGAGGAGAGAGTATCAGACATCAGCTGTGAGGAGAGACCAGCCTGCAGTCTGCTGTGTCCTTAAATACTGACAGAAACCACACACACACACACACACACACACACACACACACACACACACACACACACACACGCACACACTTACAAATACACACGTGCACACACACGCACACCTTGCATGTGTTCACATCCGCATCCATTTCCTCAGTTTTAAGCACAACAACTGCTTGGTTGGTAGATTGTGGTTTGGGTTGAAATAAGTAGGTTACGTGTGGCTTAAAATACGTCAGCACTGACTTTCCTTTTCACACAGGACATGAACAGCGGCCTCTTAGTCCTGTGTGTGCTGGACCATCCAACCACACCACCTTCCTCCATATGTAGACTTTCTTTCTCTTTATACTACATCACGTCTTTCTCCTTTACTACCATTACTGTGGACATTAGAGGTCGGCACCTGACAATGAAGGTAAATACAGTCATAATAAGCTACTTGCTGGACCTATATGGCTGTTATGGCTGAGGACGGCTGATATTTGAATCTTGACTTGCACATATTAAAGCACATCGGTGATATGTGACCCTCCAGGATGAAGAAATCTGTCTTTGATCTCAGACTTTGGGCTAATGGTGCAGTAACCAGGTCATTTAAGTCTGCGGTGTGTGTTGTTTCAGAGAGCAGGAACCTTGACCTTTTGATGATTAAACCTTTAATGGGTATAGTAAACCTGAGGGAGAAGACAACTGTTATGCAACACACACACACACACACACACACACACACACACTAGACACATGCAATCAGGCTCATTCTCCTCCTCTTTCCCAAGTGATTAACAGCCCTTCCATCACAGGTTTGACCAACAAAGGTTACTACCCCATGTGTGTGCGGCCCCTCTGCACACACATCCAAATGATGAGGGGTAAAGTTTAACAACCTTACAAAGTGTGTCATTTTATGTTGTATGTGTGTGTTTGCCGCAGCCCTCAACTTTCTGCACATTCGAACAACTGCAGAGCGTCTAGTGAGTGATTATAGGCCGACAAAGATTAGACATCCGCCGGAGGAACGGGCCGTTCGCACAGAGCAAACAGAGGTTTCAGTCATGGGAAGACGGTGATGGGTGCGAAAGGCCAATGAATTCGTCAAAAACGTCACTTTCAATCTGGTTTTCATCGTTATAGTAGTGACAGGGAGAAAAACAAATCCACTGTGCAACAGAAATCAGCAGCGTTTATGGGAAATGTGGTCTTGAATGATCCATCTAGCTCTGGTATGAGGTTATGATCTCCCTGGTTTTCTTTGATCATGTGTTCATGCACAAGCATCTTAATAAATGAAATCATGATATACTGATGTTAAAAAATGACACATTAAGAGCTTCTATATGCGTGTGTGCATTCATCTTGCTCTACAAAAAGGCTGAAATACATCTCATATTCTTGTTTCCACATTAGTATCACATGAATTTGGACTGTGCTGATGCCAGGAAAGAAAAATCATGTCTTTATATCTGCAGCTCTCCCTCTCTCTCTCTCTCTCACTCTCACCTGCAGCCACTCCTCTGTTATTGGGGACAGCCTAAAATAAGGGAACTATTTTGGGGGGGAGGGCTGTGCTAAAAAAAAAAAATAAAAAATAGAAAAAAGAAGAAGAAGAAGCCCTGGGCTCCACTCATTTTCCTCTCCTCCTCCCTTGTTTCTCCTCTCTTCTCCTTTCCAGTAGCCTTGGGCTTCAGTAAAAACAGAGCAGTGCAAAATAAAATGGTACCCAGTGGAGCAGGATGACACAGAGATTACATAAACTGCATTACAATAAAAGTCAAGCAGAGCAGATTTTAATACTACTACATTACAGTACAGTAGATGGAGGATGATAGACGAAGGAGAGGAATTAACTTCAGAAGACACAAATAGAGCACAACAGAGAAAAGCAACAGTAAATAAGCTAATATGGGTCGTCATGATGATGTCCAAAACACGGCTCCACACAACATCTTTAATGAAATAATTGCACTTTCTCTGTTGGCTGGTAATGATAGATGGTGTCCAAAGCTTTCATCTCTAAAATATGTCCAACTTCTCTTGTGCTGTTTTATAAGCCAATGGCTGCACTGGTTTCCACTGCATCCATAATGAAGCTAAACAGAAGTTCTAAACAGAAGTCATCCTGCATGGTTTCCTTTATCTTTAAGCTCCACAAGCTCATTCTTGTCATTATCCAATCACAACCTGGCACACTCACATTTTGCCAATCAGTCAGCACCGTGGCGCTCCTGTGACCCACCTCCACACCTTCACCACCTCATCTGTGGATGCCTGGTCATCTCCAATCAAACCCTCCGGTCAGAGGTTGTTCCAATCTCCAGCTTCATTCTTTTCACCATCACCAGTGTTTAGGCTCCACAGGAGTCTCCTTCATATTGGAAGCACCTAATTCATAGGACCTCTTCCTGTGGTGATCTACTTCCTGCCGCAGTCTATTCATAATGTTCATAATAAATTTAATCTTACTTCAAAATTAGGCATTAGCTTTTCTTCCTCTTATTAGTCTCTCCTGGATGAACTGCATATCGATGAATCGCTGTATGCTCACAGGAACTTAATAGGCTAATAATAAAAGCATGTCAAGGTGTCACCTCATAAAAACCACCCTTCACAATCTCCTCTCTAAAGAGGAAGGGAAAAAAGAAGGCAGCAACTCAGAAAGTGAAGAAGTGCTTTGCACCACAGACAAAACAAATAGCCTGCTCTTCTGCAGCAGAAGCAGAACAGCTTCAATAAAAGATGACATAAGGAGGAAATTGCAGCGCAGGTGAGCGCTCTCCCACCATCACTGAGAACTACACAAGGAGTTCAGAGAAAGTCTTCTGGTTCAGAATGATCAATTAAAGTTTTGGAGGAATCATTTCTACAGTTTCATCAGTAAAAGCTATAATTATATAAAAGGCGACTGCACAGTTTCCTGTTTGAGGATTTTCTAAATTTCCATAATATGCACAAACATTCAGACATGCTGAAAAGTTTGTAATGTCCAGATTTTAAGGCGTAGATGTAAAAGAGGTGGTGCTCGCAGCTTGATTTAAAAAAAAAAAAAAAAAAGCCTCACTGTGCATCACACAGACAAATCAGTAAATGTTGCAGTAGGTGTTCTGTTTTTATGTTTTGTGCTAAAGCCAAAACCTCCAGCAGACAAATGACGCCTGCAGTCTTCCCAAAATCAAATCATTGTGATGGGCAAAATGAAACCCAGGACCAACCTTTAGTCTCTCTGTGTGATCCAACAAAACTATTCAGAAAAAAAGAGGCAACGGGGAAAGAAAGCACACCAGAGTGATGATGGGAAATGAGCACAGCTTAGCTGAGCAGAGCAGAAAAGAACAGATCAGACGGAAAGAGAGGAGAGCGGCGCAGAAAGGAGAGAAAAGATTGATGCAGTGCAGGTGCAGTGCAGCCCAGTTAACAATAGAGCTGATACAGGGGGGCAGGAAGAAATGAAACATGCTTTAGCTACAAGAAAAGCTGGTGAGAACTCAGAGTTACTGGATTTACTGTTGATAAATAGGGGGAACGGTACAAAGAAAGAAAGAAAGAAAAAAAGGAAAGTATAAGAAGATGAATGATGGAGCAGGTGCAGGAGGAGGAAATGTAGGACACGAGAAGGACGAGACAATAAATTGAGAGAGAAAAAGAACAGAGGGATGATGAAATGACCACATGCTCAAAACTGTAACAGCTGAATAGTTCGATCACTAATAACTCCCAAAACAGCATATATTACCGTTGGAGACTATGAGCGACAGGCCCGACACCCTCACCCTCTTAACGTTGTGAAAAGGTTGCAGTTTGGTTAGATGGACCCACCAAGAATACTACATTTGGGTGAGGAAAAGATCCCGCACTTCCACGCAGGACGTGACCAGCTTGTCTACTGGCTGAAGTCATGTGTTTGCTACGTTGCCTGACCCTCTTCGCTCCAATCAAAATCACTACAGCCACTAGAGGTCACCACCTAAAAATAAACATAAATATTGGTTGTCATTACCTGCTTGCAAAGTCGACTCACACAGTCTGTTTCTGCTGAGGACGGGCTCACAGGATCAAAGGAATGATTAGGGAAAAGGCAAAGGAGTAAAGAAAAAAGAGGAAGAAGTGGGATGCAGGAGACAGGAATGAAGGGGAAATGAATGAATGAGGAATAGCAGGAAGGAACAAGTGCATAATGGCAGAATTGATAAAGGAAGAAAAGAAGGAAGAAAGGGAAGGAGAGATGTGGTTGATGATCTGTTTTCTTCTTAGCCTGCGCTATCATCTATAATGACTTTGTTTTCAACTGTTTTAATTGTCTGACACCTGGAACAAACACCAAATGTAATGAAAATCAAATACGTTGCCACTGATGACAGATGTTTGCCAGAATGGGAGAAAAAGAGTTGTGCAATGTTTGCATATTTTAGGGAAATCCATCTCCTGTCCTGCCTTTTTCAGTCTCCTTTCCATTCATCACTCTTTGTCTCTTCTCTTTATCCAACCTCCGCATCTTCTCATGCTTTATACTTTCTCCTCTCCTTCTACTGAATTTTCTGTTTTCATCTCCATATTTTCCTCCTCCTCTCTCCTTTCTGCCGCCACCTTTCCCCCTCATATTGCTTTCATCATCCTGTCGCTCTCTAACCTCTCCTCTCCTTCCTCCTTTTCTGCACCCATTCACTCCTTTTACTTCCTCTCCTCACTTCCCCCTTCTCTCCTACATTTTCCCCTGCTCTTATCTCACCAAACATTCATTCTTTCCCGTTCCCTGCCCTCCTCTCCCTCCTCCTACACTTCATATTTTCTCTCCTCACTTCATCTCTCCATTTCCACTCCTCTTTTTTCTGCTCCCTTCCTCTCTCTCGTTCTGTTTTGTCTCCTGTTAAGATCCAGAGCTTTGTTCATTACCTGCACTGCAAACAAGGTTGACATTTACACAAGTGCTAATCACAGTGGACATGTCTCTGTGATGTTTCCGGTCCGTCTGTGCGTGCACACACACACACACACACACACACACACACACACACACACGCACACACACACACACACACACACACACACACACACACACACACACACACACTGAGGTCAATGGCTGAGAGAGACCTGAGAGTTCCTTGTAAAGCCTGCAGCTCTGTCTGTATCGTAACTGCAATTAGATCTGTACAATCACACATCACACAAAAATGTGTGTGTGTCATTGTATGTGTGTTATTTGATGCTTTATCAGAAAATATTCTATATGTTAAATGTTTAGACTGAAATCCTGAAGCAGTGCAATCCCATCCCATTGAAAAGTAAAACGCGGTGTGGTGACACTGTGCTGCTGTCCAGTATGCAAGACTACTGTAAAGAAAATCAATAGACGTCAACATCTGGTGTCCAAGAGTGGAAAGAAAAGTGAAGCTTAAACTTTCAACAGACTGTTATAAGCATCTGTTCTATGAAACAAGTGTTTATGTTGGACTGAAATACCAAAAATCCCGTGGATCTATCAGACACACCAGTGGGAGTGTCACAGCTTGTTGTTTGGGGTTCATCATCCAAACAGATGGACTGTATTCATCTACTACTATTATTATTATCATCAGGCATATTTTGGTTGTCAAGACATTCTGTCTTAGCAAAAAAAAAGACAAGCCTGCACCACCGCTGAAGTCAACAATGCTCCAGTAACACTAACATTTAGTTAACAGCAATGAATCAAGTGTGATTTCAAGCCTGTACACTGTGATTGCTGTGTTTGGACGCTGAACCAGCAGAAACATTTAATGATTGATTATCATATACTAAATCATATACTTATTATACAACTCCAGGAAAAAAGGTTTCCAATACAAACTAGACAAGACTGATGACTCAGAGGGGTTAGGTGGGCCAGCGTAAGCAAAGCTTACATTCTTCTAAACCATTCCTGTTCACTGCATAATCTCTGTGATCTTTTGTCTTTCCAGATATTGATCATGCCAGGCACTTATGCTTTAGCAACTGCTCCGTTGTCAGATTAAATAGGACCCACATCTCTCAATGTGATGTGCATTAATTGATTACAGACCTCCTAAGTACTCTGACTTGGCATTTCTCTTTGAAGAGAAAATTTCCTTTGTGTGCATGGAATAGCAGAGTACTGTCTCTGCGACAGTGTAGTTGCAGTGAGGTTAAAGCTTCCAGTGACTGGAGCTCTTTATGGTCTCCTTTGAATGTTTTCTAGTCTAGAACATAACACTGCACATCCATCTTCTGGCAGCTAATTAATCCTCACATCAACGATCATTTCTATTCAGCGATTTGGCAGGAGGGATGGTGAAAGTGACTCTGGACTCACGAGCCTGTCTGTGCAGCTTATCATGAGATGGAAATCTGTGCTGAAGGCATGAAAAGTGGGAGAAATACATTTTACCATTATGATCAGATGGTAATAACTAGTGATGGACTTAAGAAGCTTGATATTTAAAAAGCAGAAGTAGGGGACATGCACTATAGTTGGTTTCGAAAAAATGACATATACCTTGATAGAAGATTTTTATCATATGAAACCAGATCCCCTTACTGTTCCAACTGCCCGTCTGTGGGACTGTAGGAGAATTCGCATTGTTTACTGTTCTTCCCGTCTATTGACAACAGAAACGTTATGTTCACGTTTCTGCTGACAAATGAACATTCAGCCCTCGTTTTCATGTTACCTTATTTCAGTTTTTCATGCTCTTCTGCATTCTGTTCACCTGTCTGGCAGAGAAAGCTCCCCACTGTTAAATCCAGAGGCCTCTGACTTTATTCAATCCATTAATGCTCACAATGGAAATAACTTGATAAACAGCGTGAGATGGTCTGGGAGGCTGGGCCCTGGTTTGGTATTTAAGTGTCTCAGAGCAGAAGAAATAATTTAAGATTAGTTTTGCTTGAGGAGTCGGCAATCCAGCGGTATTTTGAACTAGTTTAGCTCATCGCAGTTCAAAATGTCATGTGTTTTACTGTGGTCTCAGGAGAGAAAGGCAAATTAAACGCATGTAGGGATGGTTTACTGAGCATACCAATCACATTCGCCCAGTTCTGCTCATTCACACCCGTTAGCTGGGGACGACAACCACAATCACCTTCTGTTGGCCACTGAGCAGCTCCATCAGAACAAGTGGGAATAAACTACTTTACTGAGGCAAACATGTGCCAGGGTTCAGTTTCTGAGAGAGGAGAGGTCGCTTTTCTTGCCAGGCTTTCATAACCATTTGGGAATCTGAATGAGTCATCGTCCATGAAAGATTTTCTAGACTTGATGAAATGAAAGGATCTGTCTGCGCATGAATGGAGCACTTTAGAAAACAATGTACTGAATGAATGATAAGATAACTAAATGATAAACAGAGTTTTGTGTTGAAATAGGTCCATTTAAGTCAATCAAAAAAAAAAAAAGAAAAAAAAAAGAAGAGGACGAATACATATTCAGAACATCCAGGGACTACTTCTATCCTCTCTTAAAGGTAGTGACTGCAGTGGGTGATGTAAAGCTGTTTGCAGCAGGTATGGCCAGCACTTTGCCAGGCTGCTAATGTGCACTGTTACATAATAAATGGCACTCCATGTATGCTCCTTACCCCTCAAGTATGCACTCACATGTTTCTCCAAATGGATTTATACAGAGGCGATTTGCTGAGAAGCCCTCATGCTTTCATATACACCTAACGCTACACATTAGAGAAGGAACAAGAGAGCACTTGTAAGAAGAAAAGTGAGCAGGAGAATTATGAGATATGTGGAAAGTTGCAGTGCAGTCGCAGTGCTGCCTATGTGGCACTTTCAAGTTGTTTGTTTTTAATTGAGATGCATCACTGAGAGTAGTTCACAATTTCATGGACCAGTTTCCTCTGCACCGAAGGGACAGTAACTTGGTTCTCCATATACAGTTCACTGATCATCAGGTCGTTTGGTTAGGGTTAGTGACAGATTACCTCCATGGTTCTGTTTGAAGAAACAGCATTGACACACATACTTTGCATCCTCACTGCTAGATGAGGCAATCATGTAATCGTGTGTGTGTGTTTTGTTGTCTGTGAGCATGTTTTATGTGTGTTATTCGAAATTAACAGTCACTATTAATGCTGTGGTACTGCGTTGTTGTGCAATTCTCTATGTACACTGTCTCATCCCAAGATGAATATCTGTGCAAGGCAGCTACTGTGGTGAAGGTTAGGGCTAAATCGAGTTGACAAAAATGTTATTCGCAGGTCTATAACGGGTCACAAACTCAGTCTCCTGCATGAAAGTCAAACATGGTCCACGTCCACCACCCGGACACTTATTTCCACCTCGCTACATAAAGGCCACACTACCTCCTGCGCTGGCTCTGAGCTTTGATATTGGAAGTTAAACCATGGGGTGCAAAAATCAGGCAATACGGATATATTTACTAGGGATACAAGGCTGGCTTAAATGGGATGAGCAAAACAAATATGTGAACAGCATGTTTACATATGCAAAATGATCAGTTCTGGTGAGGACAGTCCAGCCAACTTGATGTTAGTCTTTAATTTGATGCAGTGTCGACGAGGTAATAATTAGGTTATCTTATCCCCAGGTGGCAGTAGTCAAGTTTTATTGTATTTTAAAGTGCATTTTATCATGAAAGTGTAATCTGGTTCATCTGCTTCTCAGCAGTGGCGACTTGCTGTTACCAATGGTATCCATTTAAGCTGTATGAAAATATCTTGTAAGAGACACTGTGAGTATGATGTGAAGAGGAGGGGACTAGCACAGAGGAAAGCCTGTTATTTCCTTTTAATTAGACCAATAAAGAATCATGACCATGCTGCACGGGTTTATCTTGAACACACCAGAGAGCCCATTTTATTCTTTACCTCTTTTTATTATGGCTCCTTTCATTTCACCGGCCTTTTATTATATATCTGCATCCACACATTATGTCCATCCAAACATGAAGCAATGAGCCATAACAGTCATTTACAGCACTAGAAGCACTCAGTGGTGTTGTAAGGCACAGCGTGAAAGGCTGTTATGCAGTCACAATCAGGTGTTTACTGGGAATCTACTTGGTCTTAAATGTGACTCAGAAGTGGCTGTTTTATAATCGCCACCAGCATCACCACAGTTTGCGAACCACTGCTGTCCTTGTCGCCTCTCTGGTGCTGTGTGGACACATCTCTCTCGGCCCTATTAACTAGACTCTATTTGGAGCAAAAAAAACAGGTCCTTACCCTTTTTTTAGGGCTTTTGAATAGAACGGCAGAATTGCAAAGCATGCTGAATCAGAGAATATGTTGCTGTCACACAAGGGCCTGGTCATATAAGACAGGCTGCACACACACTGAGCAGCTGGACTGGTCACAGTCTACATTATATTTGTATGCTTTTTCCTGTAAGTAACTTATTTAAAGTGCTGTTTACAGTGTGACGTTTGAAACTCTGCCCTTGCTCTCTGTTGGACTCTCTGCCTCCATTGTTAAGTCTGAGTCGTCCCAGCACACAGTCCAGTGCATAACCTACTGCTTCAGGAGACTCATGCGGGAATGCAGTCATAACCGGTCAAAGTAACCTTGAGGACGACACTTAAAGCTTCACGAGCTTTTACTATAACGTTCAGCTCATTTCTTGGCCTCACCCACAGGAAAAGCAATCTCTTCAAACTTTGTTTTTGGATGTAATGAAATTTAGTTTTATTCATATTTTCATCGGTTTTGTTTTCCACCACAAACTATCAATCAGTTTAAGAGCACGGCTTGCACGCGCTACGCATTTGCAATGAGGTGCAGTTCATATTCATCGTTCAGGGTCTTGGAAGTGAAGTCAGCTCATGTTATGCACAGAAAATGTTTGGTAATTGGCAGCTGGGGCGCTTTCAGTGCATCGATGAGCATCAACGTGTCCTGGTTGAAACCACCGAAGATAAAATGAGCGACTGCTTTAGAAAATAGATGGTTCTTTGATAGATGGTCAAAAGGTGCAAGCACATGAAAACTTGACTTGACTTGACTCTGAAGGTATAAAACATCGAACCATAAAGCTTAAACTTCTTTTGCAAGCAAGATTTAGGATAAGATAAAGAAAAATGATAACACAATCTTTACCTCCAACTGACTTCTTCTACATAACATTAGTGTGTGAGGCTCATGGGTATTGTAGTACGTTGTTTTTGAGCAAGGCAAAGAAGACACAAGCCTACGAAAGGTGAGGAGTGTCTTCAAACAATATTTTGTTTTACTTTTACAAGAGAAAAGCCTCAGATGAAGACTACCAGGTTGGTTTGGTGAATGTACGTCTGGTGAGCGACCCTGCATCTGTAGAACGCACAGTTGAGCTTTTCTGTGCAAACAGGCAGACGGGGCCCTGCACCCCTACCTGAAGCTGCAGATATCATTTCCATTTTAATGGGGTAGCTTTGGCTCAGCAGAGAGGGAAGGTCATCCATTCAGCCCACAGAGGTTCCATGTCTGGCTCCTCATGTTAACATGTTGAAGTGTCCTTGAGCAACACACTGAACCCCTTATTGCTCATGGTGGTCAGGTCGGCACCTTACATGGCAGCTTGCTGCTATCAGTGTGTGTGAGTGTGCGGCAAATTGCACTTTGGATGAAAGCATTACATAAATGCATTCCATTCCACATACAGTAACAGGGTGTGTGTATCAACATCATCACACACATGATCCCGCTGAGCCACCAGGCCACCACCAGACTGTTCACTGCTGCAGGCCGCAGCGTAGCGCTGTGCGCGTGTGCACGTGTGCACGTGTGCACGTGCCCTCCACAGCTTCATCCAGATCTGCTGAATCCACTGTGACTGACAGGACGTCTCCTTGCAGGAAAAAACAAAACATGCCGCACAACTGTGGGGTTAACGAGCATGCTAATTGGAAACGGGCCCATCGGATGGGGTTGACTCAGCTTGATGTTTGTTTCGCTCTGTCGCTTCTTTGTTTCTTGTTCATTTGTTACTCTCTCATTCACTGTTTTCCTCCAGTCTCCCTCCACGGCACGGCCCCCCCTCTCTGTTTTGCAGTATTTCAGTGGAGCTGCCCCACTTTTTAAAGCCAGAGAAGAGAAGAAAAAAACAGAAAGCGCAGCATAAAAAAGTTAACGACTTTTCATACCTTCTCTGCACCTATTGGGAGAGAGAGAGAGAGAGAGAGAGAGAGAGAGAGAGAGAGAGAGCGAGCAGCACAATGAATTAAAGGGCATCTATTCATGTTTTTTAATCCTCACCGTTGATTCTACAACTTTCTGTTTTAAGAATTTCAAACAACTTTCACACTTCCTCTGAATATCAGCAGGCTGCAGGTGTGCTTGCAAGATAAAAACCAAGCAGTAAAGAAAAAGTGTGTGTGTGTGTGTTTGACGTAGCAGTACATAAAGAGGAAGGTATGGATGGGTTCAGATAGCAGGAGAGAACAAACTGGCTTGGGCATGCAGGACTCATTTTCACTCCTGATTCATTATTTTATCAAAGCTGGGCAGGCTGTCACCCCTTTCTCACTACATGTGCTCTTTACCCCATTTTTTCTGCCCATTTTTCTGAAATTTTCCCAATTTTGCCACAAGTTTCAGTTATTTCAGCATTCAGTTTTCTCTTCTCTCCCTCCATTTCCTCTTTTCCCTTCGCCTTTCACTTCCTCTGTCTTCCTCTCACACACACTGTACTGCACAAACATGAACACACACTCTCCCGTCAGACCAACGCTCCTCAGCGTGTGGCTTCTGCGATGTTGCTGAGGATGCAGAAAGCAGCCGACTGCTGCATCAATCCCACGTCATTACATCCACAGGCAACAGAAAACACGACGGAGTGAGCGAGCCGGCAAGATGAGGGGAGGGAGTTCTGCCTTTCTCGCAAACTTGTTTCTGCAAGTGAACGAGGCACAATGAGACATCTAGAGAGAGAAAGACAGAGAGGGAACAAGACAGAGATAACGAGGAAGGTGAGCAGAGGCAGAAGATGAAAAAGCATGGGAGGGAGAAAAGAGGAGGAGGATGAAGATGAGGGAAGTGGAGGAACACATCCAGACTATAAAAGGTGGTGTGTGTGTGTGTGTGTGTGTGTGTGTGTGTGTGTGTGTGTGTGTGTGTGCGAGGGGCTCTCCATGTGGACATGTGGAGGTCTTTGTGTGGGTGGGAAGGGTTTCATTGCGATATCTTGGAGAGAGGAACGTGTGTGACTCAGTGTGTGTGTGTGTGTGTGTGTGTGTGAATGCGTGTCATGGCGGCTGGTCATTTGAGACTTGAGGTCTCTGGGGTTTGTTTTTTAATACACACACACACATCTATTAAAGCTGCCAGTCTTAGAGGAGTAAATGAAAACAAACAAAGGCTTCGGTATTTTCAAGGTACTGCTGCATGTCTGTGATGACTGACAGTCGCCATATTTTGAGGAGACGCTGCCACCTGCATCTTAGGCGACAACAGGATTTCTGTTTTTCCTCTAAGTGACTATATTTAACTTCTTATATTTTCAAGGCATAGTGACTAGTGAAAGTTAAATAGGGGGAACTTTCATTCATTCATTGCGTTAAGTGCTGGAAGGTTAGCAAGAAAGCTAACAAGGTCACACACCTAGAAGTGTGGACTGGCCACTGTTAATTAGCATTTCCCTCTAATGCACTCGCCAAATGAATGCAATGACATAGCCCATAAAATGTCATTGACCCTTTCAGTTAGCAGTGTTTCACTTTATTACGCATTATTACATTTCTTCCATGTACTTCCTGTCTTTTTATGTTGCCGTGACATTACCAGGCATTTTGTGTTGCTTCCAATTAAAAAAAGAACATCAGTGAGGTCATCCATCGGTTTCTGAAGCCTTTTGGGTTTGCTGCTTGCAGTGCAGTTTCTGCTCAGTCACTGGTGCCGGAAACCAAAGTCCAGGCGATGGTCAACAGCTACACATGTGAGTGTGATAGGCTGAGACATCTGTCAATCACGCCAAGATGCCTGTAAGTTAAAACAAGCACTTAGGCTGGAGATTTTTCCACCAAATTTGATGCACTCTGAGATTTCTTCGAAGCTAAAGTGGCACTTTAGTGTGTATGTGCACGCAGTCCCAGCTGTCATATCAAATTAGAGTGACTGAGTGTCTTCTCTCTACTCTCCTCTCTTATCACTTGCCGTTCTCATTAGGAGGATAAGGACAGATACTACCTTTAAAAATGAATGGATTAACAGCCATTCTTGTGCAACTAGCTTGCTATAGCTTTAGCAATATACAGTATCTGCCAAGCCTCGTGGACGGCTCGTAATAGGCTTGCAACAGCCATGGATGCTGAATATTTTGCTTTTTATGTCAGAGCATTTGATTTATTGATTGCTACGAGGATGTAAAGAGAATCTGAACAAATAAAACATGACTGAGGTAAAACAAACTGGAGGAAATCTGATCACCTCTGCTTCTGAGAAATGTTTATATGACAGACATTTTCACCTGCAGCACGACAACCTGAACCTCACCGATGCTGCGGTTTGTAAGAGCTGGACTTTAAAGCCAGTTACAGCTGTGAGATAGAAAAGAATCTGAGGAGCAGAGAATTATACAGAGATACATCGCAATGCCTGTCTCTTCTCGTTATGAAAGACCAGCCAGTGTTTTGATATGAATCACAGCAGTGAGTGTGAAGTGGAATTTGTCTGCTGTAATAAAATGGCCTGCTCTGGCTTAAATTGCATCCCGAGGCCTTAAATAAGACTCTTGCAGAGTCTTAACCCTCAGTTGTCTAAACCAGCCGCCTTTGTCGATCCAAAGGGCAGACTGTAATGAACGAGAGAAATGTTTCAGATGCATCAGCAAATGTGCAGATTCGACGATAGAAAAATTCGTTTTTTTCAGTATCCACAGAAGACAAAAATAATAGCCGCAGTTATTATGAACAATTTTGATATATTAGTTTAAGTTTTTTGAGCATTTCTGTTATTTATCACTAACCACAATTTATATTTACCCTCCAGTTCCACCTTTTTATCTTATGCTGCAGGCACAAGAGCACTGCGTACGCTACATTAAACTCCTATTAATATGACTTTCTACTGTAAAAGCAACACACACACACACACACACACACACACACACACACACACACAACCTGCATCCACGCACACACAGTAAACACACAGACTTAGTATGCATCCCATACAGTCTCACACAAACTGCACATGTGAGCATCATCACTGGCTTTTTCGCTGTCAAGAGAGCATCAAAGGGAGCAGGCTGCATGTCACAAAATGAGATTGTTCATCTGCCTGAAAGAAAAACCCTCTTTAAGCACATTTCAAAAGGCCATGAAACAAGCAAATGCTCCAAATGAGCATCATTACGTTGGTCATCAGTGCTTTTGTGATTGTGCACGTGAAGCGCTTTCACACATGTTTGAATCCCTGCTTTAGCCTCTGCATCACTGTCTACACGTGTTTATGTTTCTACATACGCCACAACTGTATTGTGTTTGTGTGTACAGTTGGCAGGCAGTTCCATGTTTGAGGCATCCTCCCACCTATTTTCACCTACACTGTTTCTACATAATAGCCACTATGTTGTGTCCACACAAACAAAACAAGATTATGGCCTTTTTCTAAAAGCCACTTCCAACGCTTTCACCTGCCTCGGAAGAGAAAAACAGAGTGTGCTGTTGTTTTCACCGACAGAGAAGAAGCCGTCATTTTAAAGTGTAAAGATACTGGAAGCTTTGGGCTGCGGCACATGCACACAACTTTTCCATGTGGGGAAATCCAAAGCTTGAGAGCCGCGTCTTGCCTGATAACATTTGCGAAGTTATATTGCTGCTTGAGGGAGGGCAAGCGGTGAGTCTGGAAATTCAATTGTAATGCTACTATGTATGCCAAACCTGCAGGCGCGGCACTCAAACAAGCATTTTCACATCAGTTTTAAGTGAACATTTCACCTTTCACATCCGTCAAACGGGCCGTAGAAGGTCCTGGAAGAGCGGGTGAAAGCAGCTGCTGTGGCCAAGACAAATACAGCAGAGGTACGTGTCCCGTTTCATGGTGTCGAAACACAAATGAAGTCACGCAAATGAAATGTGGCTTCCACACACACACCTACACTACAGTGAGGCTTTGAAACAAAGCACCTTACAACGAAAAGTCCAACACGACAGTCAAACCCACAGCGCACTGTTACATAAGCAGTGTTTGTTGTGCTCCTGAATGGTAATGCATGTGTAGGATTAAACACTCCGTACGGTTTTACTCTATATACACACAAACGCACACTCACACACTCTTCCACAGATTTAGGTCACTATTTTATCAGTGTGTGAGTTAATGCATGGACCTGTCAATATAAATACAGGTGTCTATGGCCACAGCACCACTGTCTGCCTCTCAGTGTGAGGCCATGAGCTTTCTGTCAACTCTCAGAGCCTCTGAGAGCAACAGTTGACAACTATAGAGATTAATAATGGGTTAAAAACATCTTACAGTACATAAAGTGCTCAGTCAGTCTGAAGACTCTCCTTTGTGGTTTCCAGTCTTTCTGTGTACAACGAAGTTTACAAATCAAGTTTTAGAAAGTCCAAAAAATGGTTTTCTTTGAAATTATAACATGATTGTAAGGTTTTCAAGACCAAAATGTTCAATTTCTAACCAAAGAAATGTACAGTTTGGTCAATGGAACACAGACAGAAAACACAGCACAACTGTTCTGTACTCCAAAATGTGATTTCCCACTTGGTTTAAGTTGGTTTTAGTGCACAGCATTGAATCCATCGTTAGGACAGTCATGTTATTGTAGTGTAAGCTATTTGTAGAATTAACGATTCTCACTGATGGTTTGTTGACCCCCTGTATGCTCATGGGGATCTGTCCTGTCTGCCAGGGACCACCTGAGGTCACCACCTCTTACTTGGCAGCTCGGTCTATGCAGTGAAACAGGTCGAGAAAAGGGTCGACATGTGAAATAAATAATTCATCAGTCACAGTTACTGCAATCAGTCCTGCAGAATGTTAATAATATACATGTCCTAACTTCTTTGCACATATTAACGTCGGTAGCTTTACAAAATTTCACCCTTGCAACCCTGCAAAATACGTGCAGAGAATGCTCAGAAAAGTGAAAGCAGATTGGTTTTAAGTAGTTATTATTGTTATTTTTTCTTGTTGATGCAGATATTTTCCACATATTGATTAAAGGTTTTAGTATTTGGCCCAGGTCTTGTCATCACCTTGTTTAGATACTCTCCTGATTTCCTGTTTTCCCGCCATATTGCCTTTGTTCATCCTCCTGTGTTCATCACATTTTCTTGGTGTTTCTCTGCACGGTCGCTAACACAGCTTTGTTTTCCTGTCTGAATTTGTTTGCTTCTCTCAGACTGATCACCTGTGTGATTATCTGGTTTTCTCATAAAGCCTTTTAAAGCTTTTTCTTACCTCAAGTTCTAAGTCTTTCTCTGTGTCTGAGTCTCTAATCTACGTTGGCCCTGAGGGTAAAAACACAACAAAATGAACAAAACACAACATTTAACAAAACACAGTTTTCTGCAGTGTCATTTTTTTGGTCAAATATTGTGTTTTGTAAAAAGTTGTTTTCTGAAATGTTGCTGTGTTTTCACCCTCAGGGCTACTGTTCAGATTTACCTGTAAGCATTACAGTGTGTTGGAGTTCATGAACCACCTGGGGAAAACCTGAGTGGGTTGAATGGACATACAGTAACCCTGCAGTCAAAGACTAATTGACCTGCCCTTGAGCCAAGCACTTAAACCCCAGCAGCTCAATGATCAGTGAAGCAAGACAGCACAAGTCCTGGATGTTCCAAGAACATGTGGATGTGTGCAACCCTGCCACCCTCCAGCTCGTCCCCCAGGGTGCTGTTTCCAACAAGACTCAGTTCATTTGTTCGTACAGAATTTGACAACCTGCTTTATGAGGACATTTTCTCTCCACGCACTCAGAGACAGAGGGTAGAAAGCAGATAAAAAGCAGGGAAAGAGAGATTAGATTCCGAGGTTTGCAAAGTGCAGAGGAGTACGAGGGAGTGTATGATTACCAGTTTGCTTTGGATGCCACTTCAGTAACCATTTACTGCACAGTACCATGAGCAGAGCGAGGGAGGAAAAAGATGGAAAGGCAGTCAGTTTAAAACTTCAGGCCGGGATGGAAAGTTTCACCACCGCACTTGTCTGCAGCTTGTTTCTGTTCTACTGTTCTTGCAGTGTGAGTCAGAATATGAATGTGGTTTATAATGTAAAGAGTATATAGACAGCAGCCAAAAACCCTGCTGGGCTGGTACCCAATGTCCTTTAGTTTCAAGTTCCTAAAACAGGGTGGGATGGCGGGGGGAAGGAAGAGGAAGGAAGTATTAGCGATTTGCTTTGGCTGCTGTTCTGCCAGCTACTTAACATGAGGAGAGCAAATCCCCTTTCATAAATAAAGGCTCAGCTAACTGCTACTGTTGGCTCAGACCTCCTCAATACTGCACTGAGCTGGCAGACTGGAAGAGCACTTAGGGAGCTCATCACCCACAAGCTTGTGGCTTAAAGCTGCCAGCGGTTTTCAATCTGGGGTCAGGAACACCGGCACAAAATCTTATGAAAAGGTAGAAAAACAAACCTTGAAAAGTGCGTGCTATCTCGGTGTGTTTGGGATGTCAAGGTCCTGAAATGTTAAGCATGTGACACAACTGCTATCCACTTTAATATATATGACATTTAAAAAAATGCCAGTAAATATAATGATAGAGATCCTGCTTTGATTTACTCAGCACTCAGTAGTGCTTGTTCTGGTATTTTTTATGGTTAGAGGAATATTGCTGAACACATTAAGCATTGTTTTCTTGTAATAATGCTTAGCTTAGGCCTGTTTTACCGTTTCAAACATCGCGTGCCAACCTGAGCACTTGTTTTGCTGACGCTGTAAATGTGTCAACCTTTAAGTGTAAACGCGAACCGTAATCTATGGGATGCATACGATTAGGTCCGATGCAAAGCCAAATCTCCCCTTGCTCGACTTTCCTATATGAGAAACCTGAAAAACAAAATAACTGATAAACACCAGAAAGAAAGCAGGACCAGAAACAGGTGTAGAGAGAAGGTGAAAGAGGGATAAAGAGCTGACTTGTTACAGCACAAAAAGAAACAGACCCCGGGTGATTTGGCTTTGAGCTGGATTCTGAAACAAGGTTTGAAATGACTAAACTAACTTTTATTATGTCAAAGACACAGAGAGAGGAAATGTACAAATTAGTGGCGATTCATTTTTGTTTCTGGTCTGTCTACCACTTAATATGAGAAGCCATAATCCCATCTCATAAGTAAAGGCTCCGGCAGAGAATAAAGAGTATTCCTCTTGGCGAGAGCTGCTTAAAATATCAGCTTTGAAAGTGTCGGTGTGTGTGTTAGTGTATACTCGGTGTGTATACTTCTTTTGTAGTTTTTCATATTTGGCACTTTTCATTTTTATTTTCGTCTCCAGAGACATCCTGCTGCACATTCATACAGTTTAACATACTGTCTCATGCTGCCTCTACACTGAGCAGCCCTACAGGAACAACCAGGAGTTATAGATCACGCTCGAGAGCACTTCTGTGCAATGAGTTGAGCCAGAGGAGACTGGTACTCCTTAACTTTCCCGATACACATTTCCTGCTGTTTCAAAGGCTTCAAGAAATTCTACCCTCAGCAACAATAATTACTGAGATCCAATTCATATTTATCTATTGTAAATCATCTGATTATCTTACTGAGCACTGTTATTTTCTATGGAAGGGAAGCCACAGAGAGAACTAGAAGTTAAGCTGGAGGGGAAACATTTCAGGTCACCTGCCACCATGACAGAGACTTTTCTTATGTCAATAATATTATTCTTAAGTAAAGGAAAGTCAAGGATTCAGGTGACATGATATCCTCCATATTTCAGTGCCTTGAAGATTTCAGAAGTGGCAGATAAAAAAAGAGTCCCAGTAGAAATGTTCAGCCTCCTGCCACAGTGGCACACAGACAAAGTTGAGCCTTTAGCTGCTAAAGGGCCAAATATTTGCATTCATTGTCAGGTGGCCAGAATCATGACTCCAAATGAATGCAAGAAGAATGAAGAGGCGACTGTTTGCAAACATGTTTGCCATATCTTTGTGGTTCTGTTACTGCAGATCTGGGGTCTAATGTTATACCCGTGTGGCTCCAGGAAGAGTTGGCCTTGATCAGTCAGGGCTGATCGTGATGGAAGTGCTGTGTTGTTTCATCGTATAGTTCAAAAGGTCAAATAGTTGAAGTTTTCTTTATCATGCTAGATGCAGCAAAACTGCAAAGCTGATTCCAAACGAGTTACGTCACCGTGACAGCAAGTGGATTTGTGAGCTGATACAACAAGTGGATTATCTGTTTCAATCAGCAAGAGAGGGATAAGAGAAAACCTGGATGTGTTTCCCAACTTCCTTGACAGGGAGGATGGATTATGTGTGACAGCCAGGCACCAGAGAGACGGCTACTAACCTTTCATCAGGTAAGACAAAGGTTTGTTTTGACAGGTTGTAGGTTAATGTTAACATGTTCATAGAAATCAGCTGTGACATCAGTGCAGATCGGGGCTCCACATTTCAGGGTCTTTTGGGGTTTGGGCCTGAATTTTTGGGACCTCACAGCTTGCAGAGCTTCCCAAAATGTTGAGTGAGTATCTCCATCAGTGGGTGATTCAGACAAAGTCCTCATGAAGTGAACACAAGCTCACTTGTGGGCAGCACATATTCTAAAGGAAGTTCAGTAACAGACCGACTGTGCATGAAGGCTTCCATCAGAATTGGTTCATGTTACTGTGTCGATAAGCGCCAACTGTCAATTTGGCAGTTTGACTGAGCCAGCGCCAGCATGGCGAGCCAAAAACTAAAAAGAACAAATGTGTACAAACGAGGTGCACAGTAGGTACAAAAATAGGTGACATGTGTTGTCATTGCTCTTCTGTGCACACGTCTTTTCAGCGCTGCCGTCAGGTCACATCGCTATCAGATCTGAGTTTCACCCAGGAGCAGATATGAGCAGTCACCCAGACAAATCAAATATAAGCAGCTATTCAGGAATGAAGACATGCAGTGTGGGTGCAGCCTTTGTCTTCAAATCAGATCAGATACTCTTATTACTGCTGGCTTCAGCTGAAAAGGCACAGCGAGGGATTTGGAAAGCAGCGCTTACACGCTAATACTACAGTCTAGCTGTCAGTGCATGCCTTGCTCATATGATAAAGATTACTATGCCAATAACTGTATTTATGAGGTGCATTCACATCTGTAAAAACCCTCCCTCGGGTCCCTTTGCAGCCAACCAGCATCAAGGCTGATGACACCAAGTTTCATTTTCCGTTCTGTAAGTCTGAATATCTGCACACAGCGTTTCTTTTCTCGTCTGTGTGGTGCTGTTGCTTTTGTCTGTCGGCAGACGATGGGCTTCATTTTAACACGATGCGGGAACATTTTGGAAATAGCATCAATAACTGAGAAACTCATTTGCTTCCATCCCACCGATGTAGGAGGAAGAAATCTTTATGAAGTTGTTGTATCATTATTGAAGTAAAGGAGACGCTACAAGCCTTTGTGTGTGTGTGTGTGTGTGTGTGTGTGTGTGTGTGTGTGTGTATATGTGTGTGTGCTGTAAAGCTTTGTAAGTTCTTTGTTATCGTTTCTGTAAGCAAGTAGTTCTCAGATTTATACACAGAGCTGCTTGAAACTGCTGTCCAGTGTTAATCAATGGCAGCATTTGCTTCGTGACTCTGAGTGTGTGCGCATGTTAAATTATACTACATCAATGGATGTTTTGACAGCCCTTGTCTAAAAGTAGCCAAACATTAATTATTCATAATCCATTCGGAGGGTTAGTGTTGAGGTAGAGAGATCAGGAGGTCGCTTACTGTGAGGATTTTTAATATTTACATCCCATCAAATAACAGAGATGGAAAACACATTTTATCACTGCTGATCTGTTTAATGGGATCCTCTTTATTGGATATAGATGCTGTTGTATGCAATATGGTTATGCTTCTTAATGTTATGTCTTTCTCCTTTGGGGGCCGTCCTCAGCAAAATGATGCGCTTTTAACAACCGGTGTTCTTTAATTTCCCCATTAAAGAGGCTGAAAAATTACCCGTGTCCGCCATGTTGGTCTGTATCGCAAATATATTGTGTTCATTTTTTTCAACCTGGCTTGTAAGGCCAAGAGAAAGTGGGAGGCACACTGCCATCTGAAGTTTAACAAAGTAATTAATTAGAAAGACTGAGATTAATTAAGTAAGTAAGTATAGGAACCCATGGAGAGTGGAAGTCAATGGGATCAGTGGTGAGAGTGGAGACGAGTGTGTGCATGTTGTGAGGTGCATGTAAAATAAAGGGAAGAGCTGAGGAGGAATTAAAGCTGCAACATAACCAAATGGTGCCTGCAGGGAAGGAGAGCCACCAGCCTGCGTGAGCAGCACGGCCTCATCTAGAGCTTCGGCGTGACGCCAGTTTTTTTAGCATGACGTCTGATTCACAACAAAAATAGACATAATGGACATCTGCTGGTGGTCATATTGACACCATACCAGCAACTTCACACCTTTCACTGCAGTTTCAGTGTCCGTCTGTAGAATATTTCATACACATACACACCATACACTGTCTCTCTCTGAACGAGGGTCAACAAAAGTCACATCATCATTTTTGTTGGCCCTTATCAAAGGAGCAGGAGCAGAACCGCAGCAGCAATGCAGTCTGTGGACACCACATGCAGAAGTCACTCCTGCAGCAGAATAGCAGCCACTGAAATGAGACAAGTCCTGAACAAATTCAACATTAGCATGTTTATCTCTCCGTTTTCAGGTCCAAAAGTGCAGGCGGTACACTTCAGGGACCCACTCAAAGGCTTTCAAGACAGCAGTTTTGACTTTTCCAAACTGTCAGCTGCAGTAAGGCATCCTGAGCCTTACTGCACTGGAGCAACACAAAGTGTACTCTGAATCCAGCCAACCCCTCACTTCAGCCACCTGTTCAAATAGAGAGAAATGTGTCAGCATCTCTCCCATTACCTACAGGCATCAGATGCAAACTGCTGCTGATATCAAACTTCCACTGCACCAGCTGCCCCTGAAAAGACACAACCTCTTTCCAGAGTGAAACATTTCCAGCGAGTGACCTTCTTTACCAAATCCAGTGTTTGCTGCTGAAAATTTAACTTGGAATTTTCAGTTTCCTGTCTCATTTTTTCCCTTTCAGTTTTTACACACTGTAAACCAGCAGGTATGAAAAGTGACCTGCAAGCAGCCAATCCCAGAAAATCCCACATCCCAAGGCAGTTTTCTGAAGACGAGTGAAACTTCACACGCAGACACAGGACTACCAGAAAGGGGGGAAAGACTGACGCAGCCCACCAGGAAACACTGCTACAGCCTGACAGCCTGACACTGCGTCCTGAGATGGAAACACTTCCCTCTATTTGGACCATGACAAAAAACCTCTCAAGTAGAGGGCAAATACTTCTCACTTTAGCTGCAAAAAGGTGGTGTATCTCCCAAAATCTGAGCACCTACCCAACAAAGGAAAATCCAACCTGGCCAAATGCACATCAGGACCAAATTAACTAATCAGCGCACACTCAAACACACCAGCCAAATCAAATCATACTCAAATATATCACAAAACATATCCAATTACCTGCAGAATTATAAATTAACCCAGATCCGGGACGAGTCCCCAATTTGTCACAATCTGGCTCATAAGGCCATAACAAAGAGGGAGACACACAAAAGTTAAAGTAAATTATTTAACAGACCAAAATGAATCAAACACATGGCAAAAGGACAAAAACACACGGAGAGTGGAGGTCAGTGGAATCAGTAGTTCAGGGTGTGTGAGAGTGGAGACAGTGAGTGAGTGTTGTGAGCTGCATGTTAACAAAGTAAAGGGAAGAAATGAAGAGGAACCAAAGCGGCAACAGAAACAAATGACTGCCTGCAGGCAAGGAGAGAGAGACTTAGACTGTTAGGTACAGACAGTGCTTTATAGACTGGGAACACTGGGCCCAGGTGAGCAGAAGTAAATGACAGCATGTCTGACGGCAAACCACCACTACTACGCAGCATCACTTTATACCATGAAGAAGAAAAATTATGAAAGTGGATTTTCATGATTTTCAAAAAGAACATTTACCTGAGAGACAGGTAACGCCGATCTGATGATTAGAGGGAACCACATTCAAAGGTGCTTTGTGGCGTTACTTCACTGAAAATGTGTTGTGAGTTGGCGCTTGTTCCCTTTCATGAAACTTTGATTTATGGTATTTTTTGTGTGTGTGTTAATGCCCATGGTTACTGCATAATTCCAATAAAATACGTCAGTAATTTAACGTAACAGCAGAATAACAGCAGTACGAAAATTAAGAGTATCTTTCAGTTTTAAGCGTTTGTTGTTTTTGCTCTCAGCCTCAGACCAAACGGGTCTTCAGACCTAGTTTTAGACAGTTCTGAAAGTTCTGTACCAAGTCTTATATATTCATCTCAGACACTGCTGTTCTTCCAGGCCTTCAACCTTCCAGCTGGACTTCAACACATCAACCCACCAACACAGCAGCCACGCGTCCTCCCAAACCTCCAGGGCTTCAGGGTTGGTCAGAACCGTTTAGCTCCCCAGCGTAAACTGCCAGCCGTGGGCTTAAAGAGGAGCCGAGGGACGACTGGGACAGCCAACTCGAGAGGAAATGCCTGAGTCAGCGGTTTGAGTCAGAGAAAGAGGGAGGAAGCAAAGAAAGAACGAGAAAAAGAAAGAGACAGAGGCAAAGCGAGAGCAGAGGAGAAGAAGAAGAGAAAGACAACAGTGTAAGGAGGGAGGAAACATATGGACATGGTGTGTATTTGAGTGTGTCGGTGCCTTTGGGACAGGCTGTCAGCGGTCAGTCCTCACTGTCTGACAGGCTTTTGGCCCTCAGGGGCCCCTGTCACTGGCCCTGAGCACCTCGGGGTGACGGTGTAGGACAGAGGGAGGCAATGGGAGGGAGAACGAGATGAAGGAAGAGAGAGAAAGGGCTTTGCTTGCACCCTGTCACTGACCCTAATCACCCCTCAGTGTGTGTGTGTGTGTGTGTGTGTGTGTGTGTGTGTGTGTGTGAGGGAGAGAGAGAGCAGATGTAAAGAAGACTTGGCTTGCATCGGGCAAAACTGTCACTAACCCTCAGTGCTAAGGGCTTTGCCTGCAGTGGCTGTCAAAGATCTGGATGTATGTGTTCTTGTGCTTTTACCCTTGTGAGAGTCAGTTTGAGCTCCGGCGTACGTACTACCTGTTATATCTGTGCACGCTTCTTTTCTCCAGGGCTCGCGGAGACCTGCTGCTGAAAGCTGCTTTGCATAGCATAATTCCTCAGTGACACACAAACTGCTAAAAGAAAGAAATGGTGCCATGAACAAAGAGTGTTCAGAAGGTGGAAAGTATTGGGAGTAAAACTGGCTGCCCATGTTAATTTCTGCTGCACACATCAGGACGGCAGGCTCCTCCCCGGACTCAGATAATCCAATATTAACTGCCAAAGAGACCATGGCAGCAATGGCTTTCTTAATTAATAGTCTTCAGTCTGGTTGACCTTGCACAGAGACACACATGAATGAACACACACGTGCACGCTACATACACAGGTGTGAAGGTGGAGGAACGTGCAGCAAGTTGGCGGAAGCATGCACGAACATACGATTGCAGAAAAATAGACCCACAATTTAGACCCACAGATTTAAAATTTAACTTACATTTCTGTTAATAATTGCACTGAAAGCTTGAATATTTGTTGGCATATGCCTTTACGTGTTTATATGTGTGTAATGAAGGAGCGTTAATACGCATTCATTCACTCAGGGTGACAGTCGGCGGTGATATTTTGCTCCCCTATGGCTCATTTAAACGAGATGTGGGGTGTGCAACATCACAGAGCTGTTGGTGTGATTCCCATGGTGCTATCCACGGTTAGCATGGAGAGACGGAGATCTGTTTGTGTGTGTGTGTGTGTGTGTGTGTGTGTGTGGACTTCACTTCCAGCTGTGCCTGTCAAATGCAGATACCCCTCTGTAACAAACAGAGAAAGAGGTGAGGAGGAAAGAGGAGGAAGAGCGGTTGGACGATTCTAGAAGAATAATTTGTGACAGCCTTCATAAATACGCAGTCGAAACGAGCTAAATTACAAAATCAGTCTGTTTTAGAAGTCCAATGTGGAGGAAGAGAAGAAATCAACGTGTGCGAATGTTTGCGTGTTCCAAACATCAGCAGCTCACCGCGGGACACGAGGAGCGATCCACACTTTAATTTCCATCCTTCCTTGAGAATTCACAAGGTCAAGATGTATATTTGTTTCCCAGCATGAATGAGTTCCCTCTGAGCGTGTGTGTGTGTGTGTCTGTGTGTGTGTGTGCGCACATGTATGTGTGTGTGTCCTCACCCACCCCCAATCTAACTGGAATCCCTGTGTTGTTGTAAATTAGAAAAGCTCCTACTGGCCTTCTCCCTCTCCTTGTTTCCTGTTTGGCTTACAGACACCTAAAATAAGAACCAGCTACACCCCGATTTCTCTTTTCCTTTCCATTATTTCATTTTGTGTCCAGGAAATCATTTCTCAGGTTATTCCTTCTGTGCTGGATGGAGGTCTCGGCTTGTTTTCAGAGGGAAGTTTTGACAGAGAGAAAAAACTGTAAAGTGAAATCTTTGTATAATAATGTATAATATGGAACCTTGAGATGCACATGGAGTTAATTATCTGCTATGTCAGTAAAAAAACAAAATCAATTCCAGCTGAAATCACTCAAGGACACTGCATCATTAATCACACATCAATTTACTTCCAATAAAAATGACACAATGAATAATACAATTGCATTCAAGTCCAAAAATGCATTATTTTACTCCATTATGTAGCTGTTTCTAGAACATTTTATACCATATCATGGGTCGACGGTTACTTTGAGCCTGTGTTTTGGTCTTTTGCTGTTGTTTTGTTGAATTATCAGCCGTCAGAGAGGCAGTTCACCCGGATGGAAAAGAAATGGTTGTTTTCTCTGATTGTTCTGTTGTTGAGTACGTGTTGATCCTCGTCTCCTCCTCGAGTGTGCCCAGGGCGCGTATTGTCCCTCTGTTTACCGACCACTTGTCTGTATGACCTCTGAGCCGAGCTGTGGACGACACAAGCTCATATCCTTCACAGATGGAGACAGAGGGAGAGATGACAGCGGCTGCAGAGAAAAATCATCCAGTAAGAAAGAAAAAAAAAGGAGGGTGGGGGTGCTGTCACGCTTTCACATCAGCAGAGATAATAAAGGGGAGAAGAGATTGCAGTTTCTCCAATCAGTTCCTGTATATGTTTTTCTATCTCAGCCAGGTGAGAGGTGTCATTTTGAAGATGTGTTGGGCAATCAAGTGCATCTATCTGGTGCTGGTAGTGCAAGTCACTGCAGGCCGACAAACAGCTTCTCCTCTTCTCTTTATGCTGGATTGTTTAATGGCACTAACAGAAGGGAAGCGTTATTCTTCCACAACAAACAGCTGAAGAATTTCCGGTGCCAGCAGCTGGTGGAACGAGGGCCTAAATTCACTGACATCATTATGGTTTTATCTAAAACTAAAGGAAGTTATCATAAACTATCCATACATTACAGTACCGTAAAAGGCTGCAGCTCATGTTGACCATTGTCCAATTTGTTGATCGTAACCGCACTGAGATAAAGTATTGATTTCATTTGTTCAGCGCTTAAAAAGTCCCAGATACTATAGCAGGTTTAAATCACTGCGGCTTTATTCTTCCAGACAGAGAAAATTGAGGTTCAAGGCTGCAGGACCACTGAGGCATGGATCGGGCCACTCAGTATGAAAGCAGTGTTTAGCTTTTAGCAGCGAGCTGAGGTTACTCTGTCCTGACACTATTATGCGACTGAAGAATAATCCTGCAAGACAGAAAAGCCTGGAAATGAATCCAATACAAATCCAATATAAATCCGATTCAGTTTGGCCCAGGCTGCAGGCGCATTATGCTGCATAAAGTTTCCGAAAGGAAATTTGACAGGTCACATAACCACCAAAACCACACTGTCACAATGCCCATATAACATGCTTGGCTAGCTTTCCTTCTCTTGCAGCAGCTAAGAAGGCAACAGGGTTTCACATGATTCCAAAATGGGACAAAGCAAAGAATAAGCTCAAACAATTCAGAATATTTAATTAGCTGAAGAGACCACATTGGAATTTATTAAAGCAACTGATGGTCATGTTAAGATTTTAATGACTGAACATTACTCGCAGTAGCTTCTTTTCCATATGGCCACAACTGTGAAAAGACAGCTTGCAAGAAAAAAACAGACATCCTGTCTGTGCCACGTTATTCAAATAATGTTTCTCTAAGTTGTTTTAAGAATGGTATAAACCAGCCCGCGCTTGTTCTCTATGCTCCACTCTGTACTCCCTAAGATATCACCTTACATCTCTAAAACTCACCTCACCTTGACCAAGTCTTCACCCTAAATCTTAATGATTTACACCATGGGGACTTGTGTTTTCTCCCCATAAGGAAGCTGAGTCCCCACAGTGTGACTGTGTAAACAGATTAATGAGTTATGCACGTCAACACACACTCAAAAAGACACTTAAACACTCACATGTACTGTACAAGTAAAGACAAACACAAAATGCTGCTGGCCTCCATGTGCAAATACACACCAGCAAGGTCACAGACAAAAATGTACACAGAGACACACACGACTGCAGTAAACAATATGACAACAGTATGACAATATTTAGACAAAGAGACAAACTTTGTTTCAAATGCAAAAAAACCTCCAGTAAAAGTTATTCACACATAGAACATCAGCAAACACAGACAGGTGATGTACACATACGGCTTCCCCGTATGCACAGAGTCACACCTGGATGCACACAGATGCGTGAGATACATGACAACAGCGTAGGAGATGCACGAACAGGTAAACAAGCAGGTTTACACACAAACTGACATTTGCGGTCACATGCATAAATGATGAGCCGGTTGAAGCGATACATACTGTACTTATACAAAAAGGCATAACGCTGTAAACACGCGGTTGAAAGAAGTGATTAGTCCAGCTGTTGTGCTTGTGTTTATTGGAGGTATTGTTCTTCATGGCTGAAGACTGTAACTCCCGGTAGATTTCTCTGTCTCTCAGGTTTCTGCCTGTTTACAGATGCTCTCTCTTCTCACCTCCCCTCTCGTCGTCTCTCCTTCCTCCTGTCTGTCCTCCTCCCCAGTGAATGTGGAGTTGGTAAAGTTCAAATACAGGGTTGATCTCTTTCTCTCTCCTCCTCACGCTCTTCTGCTGAATCCCTCGTTTCCTCTCGTTCCATTTCCCAATGGAAATAGTTCGAGAAGTTCGACTGCACAAGTAAACAGCTTTTACAAGTTTCGGCTTATAGATCACCACTGAGGTTGGGTGTTTGCATGCATCCTTGTGTTTGAATCACTTATTTGTATGAAAACGACAATTAAAAAACATGCTGAATTTCACTATATCATAACCCTGTGCAATGTCCCTATTTGCACTGAATTCCTTGATTTGACTGTAAATTAGCCACTGAAGCAGCATATCCTCGTTTTCAGAATGTCTTTGCCCATATGAAGCGCCAGCCATCAGCACAATAGGCTGGAATTGGTTGACTCGATCTTTACATGCAAGAAGGGGGGGGACTTCTTTTCAACACAGACTTAATGGAGTCAAATGCGAGGCTGGTAAAGTGCAGTCTGGGTTTGTTCAGAGGAGATAAGTCCAGGTCAAGGCAGGCAGGCGAACAGTCCAAAATCCAGGCAAGAGGCATAGTGGCAGATATACATGCCAGGGACCTGATTAGCGGGTTGGGAGCAGGTGCAGTGGTGTGGGTGTGGGAATCAGGTGATGACTGAAGGCAGGAAGCACTGGGGACTGCTGCAGGACAGAGAGGCAATAAACCTTTTTCACAGCCCTGTCATTGTAGGAAAAGCACAGGTGCTACTGATAACATTAACAATGGCTCGTTCAATTCAGGAGTCCCAGTAAGCCATGACGATGTGATGTGAGTGTGAGCCAGCGCACACAACACCAGACCCTGGAAGTGATGCATTAAATGGAATTCAGCCATCACTAAATCTGTTTACACCTGTGACATTTCAAAACGTCTCTCCTGAAAGAAACCTATAGCAATGACGTCCCTGTCTCCCGTGGGTTAGTAAAACTAAGGATGCAAAGAATGTAAGTGGTTGTAGCCATGACAGCCTCTTTGTGTGCCTGTAGGAGGATGACTGGATGTTACAAGTAAGCTGGTAAATGATGCATCAACCTGCCAGTCATACTGAACATGAATGAGAAGGCTGCTACCTGATGCAGGCGCGACTTTGCCGTCCTGCCTGAACTAACATAATAATCTCCATAGATCGAAAAGTGACAAGCACGATTGACACAAGTGCTGTTTGTCAAGCATATGTGCGACTAGAAAAACATAACACAGGCTTCAAGTCAGTGTGTACAGTATGTGGGTGTGTGCTTGCATGTAAGTGCACATTCATCTGTGTTCAGCAATCACTGACGTGCTCCTTTAGCTCATGTTTGTATTTCTGCATGCTGATGTTCATGCGTGTGCCTGTGTGCCTCAACTGCACATGATTTGCCACGGAGCGCACGCTCATTCATAATTCAGGTGACATGTTGTGGCATTTCTGTCACTGCTCCTTCAACACAAGCAGCTAGGTTGACTCACTGCAGCGCTGAGCAGCTTCACTGCACATGGAAAGACTCATTAATTTAAAGACTTGTTTTCTCTCTCCCTCCCATTCACACACACACACACACACACACACACACATTCACACCATCTGTCAGCGCTGCACAATCCCCTAAGATGGATTTTTTTCCATACATACCCCGGATCTCCAGGAAATTGTTTGACTATGAGTGGTCTTCCACCTATTAATGAATTTTGTTATTAATCTCTCTGTATGCTATCATCACTACTTCCTCTGCATGATTAGCCTTTTTAATCTTTGCAGGATAAAGACGTTGCCCAGTTAATTTGCAGGGCAGAACGACTTGATGACACAGACCCAAATGTCATTACATTACAAGAAGGGTGATATCAGATGAGACAGGCTGGCGAAATGATTTGGTATGAAGTTATATAGCAATAGAGCATAGATAGCAGCAATTACTCATCATGATCCGGCTGTCATTCCACAGAGAGACAGAGAACGAGATGACCAGCTGACACGCTGTCATCAGGAGTAAATGGAGTTATAAAACCTCAGGAAATGTTATTAAAACGTCGTCACTCTCGTGTCAAACATCTGCAACTCATTCTCTGTCTCTCCATTGTGCCTTCTGTCACTGGACACCAATGAGAATAAAAAATGCTGTTAAATTATTCTGTGAAAAAACAGTACAGAAGCGGGAGAAGCTATTCTGTGTGCCTTTGCTTCAGTAGGTAAAACTCCCAGTCAGTCTGTCCATGTACAATGTTGTGCGAGAATTGAGTCATTTTGACGTCAAACTGAGAAAGTATTTGAGTGATAAACAGATACAGTATCAGGACATTACATCTTAGAGTCGCACCTTTCTGGGTTTTAATCAATCTGGAAATGAACTAAGGTAGTGATATCTGACTGTCTGAACCTAAAAAAATCCTGGGTTTGATCAAATAATTTGTGCATTGTCGAGCAGACAACAGCAGAGCCAACAGGCCGACTGCGGTTTCCTTGTGGGCTGCTGACATCAGTGAGGGCCACCCCGTGTTTGGGTCCCGCTGCTAGGACACCAGTGTTGACTGTTGGTAAGGAGGCAGGACATGAAACACAGTCGCCACAGTTGAAGTCAAACACTTTGTTAAACTATCCGCTACCATGAAATCCCAACCCCACTGTGCCGTAATAACATCACACTATTTCCTGCTTTTGGCAAGGAAAGTAAACATGTTGTTTACTGGAAGCTGTTTCCACAAAGCGAACACCAGTGCTGCCGTTTGTCTGCTGAGGACAGTCAGTTGTGTGCAACGGTAACAAATCTGCCTGCTCATATAACCCACTTTGCCCTTTCCTCTTTCAGGAACTTGTGGAAAAAATGGCATTATAAATAGTTAGTAATGCAAATCCTCCACTTTAAAAACTGTAATGTGTATCGTTGCTCCAAACCTACTATTTGCCAGCTTCTTGTGCTGCACAGCATTGAGTTTTGCCTGATGTGTTATGCTACAGATGAAACTAAAGTGAGATATCTATGACTGATGGTTCAGAAGAAGGCTGCATTACAGTATTGGTTAAGAATGGCATGTTTACTGGCACTATTTCTTCTTTTTCCTTCAATAGAAAGCAGTGGGGAAGACAGATGGTAAGTAGGCAGACAGGCAAGAAGAAGAAATTGGCAGGTAGAATATAAACGAGTCTTCCAACCAGTTGTCAGTCATCATGGGGAAAGCAAACAGCCAGACAGTGAAACAATAAGGCAGCCTGGTCAGCAGAGAGCCTGACAGTCTGTAAGTCAGTCAATTAGCAGCACAGGACAAAGTAAAGCAAGGTGAGAGAGGAGTTAAAACCCTGTCAACTTTCATCACCTCGGCACGCCCGACTAACCGTTGCATGAGGTGGGTGTGATTTTTGAAGGGGTTTCAGATGCTGTTCGACCATCTGAAAAGCTCTGCAGCTGAAGCGCACTGATGTCTAGAGAAAGCATGAGCAGCCACTCACTGAGACAGTAGGACGGAAACTGGAGGTCGGAACCTCAAACTTTAAACAACTACTTCTGTGTGCACTGAAAAATGTTTTTTATGGAGTAATTTCTATATATTTATTAACCCTGAGACTGCTCTGACTCTAACTGAGGGGCACTGAATGAAGGCCAGTCAGCATGCGATGCACTGACTGAAACCAAACACAGTCATTTAATACTGATGCAACCCCACCCTTAACATGTAAACTTTGACTCTGTTTGGATTGTACTTCCAGCCTCACTGCTATTTCTATTCTTGTCTTGCCTCAGACTCCCCTTCTCTCCCTCACTAGCTGAGTTCCTGCCCAGATGCATTTTGTGAATTAAGCTGTAAAGTCAAATAAGTTAAGGACGACTTTAATTCAAGTAATTTTCCTTCATACTTCAAAGCGTTGAAAATGTGTTTAAGTGACTGTTTCTTTCATCTTATGTCATCTCACCCTTTTCCTGTATCCCTTTTTGTCCTATTTTCTAATTTTCTTTTTTTCCTCTACCATATTTGTTCCTTTCATTTCCTCTCTGCCCTCTCTCATCCTTTCCATTTATCTGTATTTGTCAGCACTGAGTTTACATATAGGTCTGTAAGCCTCAGTGATTCCTCCATTACAGCAGTGATTAAGTGGTTGGAAAGAAGAGGAGAATGGTGGTGTTTTTCATTTTTCTTTCCCACCCACTTCCCCTTCTCTTGTTTCTTCTAAGGATCCTGTAAATTTCAAAAGTGAGACCATGAAATGGTCCACAATAAAGTGATAAATCCAGCAGTGGCAGTATCCCTGAATCTGATGGGATGATAGAATAAAAGGGCTGAAGTCAACTCACAAAACTCAGGCCATGTGTGCAATTGACTTTTTGACACTGAAGAGCAGAAAGAAATTTTTAAATAATCCTGTACTAATCATCTGTGCTTGATCAGAAACAAGCTAGCGTGTCAAGCTCTGTCTCCTCTTTTTCTACAGTGACATAAAATTCAGCTTCGTTGGAAACATTATAGGTCTTTAAAAAAGGCCTGGAGAGCATCACTTCCCTTGATTTACTGCTGCTTTGAAGGCAGAAATGTTCTGTCATCCAGCAGGAGAAACAGGTGAATGAATAAAGTTTGAGAGGACACACACAGACACACTTTAACACTCAATGTGTGAGAGTGGTACGGTGACAAGAGACGTAAGTGAACATGACGGAGGGAAGGTGTAGCTCATTATCACAGGCACAGAGAGCCGGCTAAGAATATATGTGTGTGTCTGTTAAAGTGTGCTTCTGTCAGTGTGTGTCTGATAGATTTTGTGCTAGAGAGAGAAGAAAGAGGGAGTGTGTGTGTGTGTGTGTGTGTGTGTGTAGGATATGTGCCAGGAGAGAGAGTGTGTGTGTGATTCCTCATTATCCACAAACAGATAGATGGTCCCTTCTCATCAGATTTACCTTTAAGATAAAGGTTACATATGCACACCTGCATATTTAGCCTCCCACAGCACTTCATGACCGAGCGAGAGTTCCTAAATGATCTACATGAACAAATGTACCTCCAGAAAGGCAAAATGATCCTTCATTCAGCAAGTAAAGTGCAAGAAATCGTTGCACATATGAGTATCTGTCGTAAATTCAGTCAAACATAGCTGTCAAGGTGTATTTATGATATGCAATTTGTTCATATTTGCAGTTTGTAGCTTCACGGGAGGATGCATCGCCAGGAGACAGACAGAGACAACAAAGACAAGAGAACAGATGAAGTAGAAAATCAACAATGTTTTTACTGCTGGTGGAAATGAAGCTGCAGCTTTAGAGACTTGCTCAGCAGGATCAGAGGCAGGAGGGTGTCTTTCATTCACTTTCCTTAAGACTTCTGTAGCTGGTGTGGGGATTCAAGGAGCAACACTTCTGTCAGAAATCACACATCTCAAGCCAGAAATGTTGCTCCAGTCTGATAAAAACCTCCAATCTCAGAATATTTAGCCACTCGGTTTCTGCTCGATTAAAATGCTGCTATGCCTGCTTATTAAAGATACCGACTGTTTCTCTGAATCTTTGGAGAAAATTCATGAATTATTGGATTTTTAAACCATGTTTCATTCACCAGCTGTAAAATATTAAAGATGAAACGGTGATTTAAGGATACCAAGGAATCCATATGACCATTTACCTGTCAGGTAATACCTCTCTGAGCCCATCTGCTTGACAGGTCTGCTGTTCTGCAGTGCTACAGTAAACCCAAGTGTGTGTGTGTGTGTGTGTGTGCGTGTGTGTGTGTGTGTGTGTGTGTGTGTGCATGCGTGCGTGCGTGCGTGCGTGCGTGTGTGTGTGTGTGTGTGTGTGTTGATATTTTGCTTGTTTTTGAATCTGCAGGTTTCTTATGTAAAGGTGTCAGAGAAAGAGCAACTCTATACGTCTGTGTATTAGCCTGTACGTGTAAATGTGTTGATGTACGTGTTGATGTTAATGTGTGTGTATCTGAACATTTTCTGTTCTCACTAATGAAGATGAGGCTGCGCTGAGTGTGTTTCCTGCCCCAATAAGACAAATAAGACAACGGACAATAGGTAAGTTAGCTTAATTTGTTATTCACTCTGTACAGTGCACCTTCAGTCAGATATAAGATCCCTCTCTCTCTGTCACACACACACATTAGCTGGAGATAGACGTGATAAATGCACCTGATAATTACTGAGTTTATCAGCAAAAAGTGATTTTTTAAAGATGTTTGACTTTCCAATAAAATGATGCATCTTCGTCAGTGGTTACGGCCTAATAACTGTGACAAGATGCATTTTTCAATGATGACAATGAGCTGAAATGTGAGGTAGGGAGGAAAAATGATCAAATAATCAGCACCTTCAAACAGTAAACAGTCAAATTAGTTCACTCTTATCAAAACAAATATCCTGTGTCCTGTGCAGAGGAACATGTCATTTAAAGGAGCAAGATCGTCTGGCAGCGTCATGTGTCGTGGAGCTGGATATGCTGTCGTTCTTAAAGACAGTAAATCCAGAATTTTAAATAAACAAAAGAAGTGAAACGATACTGCAGCTAATGTGTATATTTTGAGACGAACTGTCGACCTCTTTGACACGCTGCTGACAGGAAAAACAAGATGTTTTCCCCCTTCTTCACAGTCCACGTACCATTAGTAACCACCCATTTACAATTTAAGCCGCCTGCCCCCTTTACAGCCCACCCTGTGTGACGGGTTGATTGTTGTCAGTCGCAGGTAGTCCTGTAACGTCAGCGCTCTGTATTATACTGCTTGATTCAAATCAATCCAAGTGATGTGCAGAATCGCAGCGTGACAGAGGGGGAAATCACTCGAAATCACAGTCGCTGCTAAGAAAAAGGTTCTAAATGTTGTCCTCCATCTGGGTCACTGCACCCAGCCAGCCAGTTGGACCAATCAAATTATAGTATGAGGGGAAGCTGTCACACAGAATATAAATACAATGAAAGAAACACAAAGGATGCATTTGTTTTCATTTTAATTTCACTTGAGCAGCTGACGTATTCGGCAGCGTAGAGTTTGGAATAATAGGAAAGCCCAAGCACACACATCCTCCAACACACCCCCATCCACTGAACCTGATCCACTGATCCAAAGCGCCCCTCCCAAGGCCGGGCTTGTGTTTCCACATGTCGGAGCAGAGGCAGAAAAGTGAATGAGTACAATCATACGCAGCTAATACAACAGCATAATAGGGAGAATCTGAAATAATGCAATTAAATTAACGCGCTCATGTGTAAAAGACTATCCACACGGTTAGGCTGAAGGGGAAACAGGCGTGTAATCAACAGAGACATTACAGAGGGCAAATGAATGGTCTCTTTTCTGAGCACTTTATTAGGGATTCATTCTTTATGATGCTTTTGCTTTATTGGCTGGTGTACAGAGGAGCGGGGAAGGAAAGGAGAGACAAAGGGATGTTATGAGGCAGATTTAAACCTCTGGCACTGCGGGTGATTGTTTGTGCCTTTGCTCGTTCAACGCAAAAGGACAGATCACTTTACTTCCTTTTGTTACTGCCAGCGACAGTTTTTATCCAGATGGCATGATGGCATGTTTTGCATAGAAAGTAAACAGGTCCTCTCTAATTAGTTCCCCCCTTTTTATGTTCAAAAGTCCCTCTAGATGGTTTCAAGTCATGCTGCTAAAGAGGTCCAGATGTGTTCAAAAACTCATTTGAAGTTCACCTTGACATGATGTTGGACACGCTGGTCTTTAGAAGGTTTGATATCGATTACTGATATTGAATTAGATAGATAGCCTCTGACCCCAATGGGAAATGGCAACACAAAACCTGTTCTTATCTAATCAATAGACACATCACAAGGTTGAACCTTCGGGTCCTAGAGGGCAAATACTGGAGACATAACTGTGAATATGTGGAGCTGAATATGTGCTTAACTATGCGGCCAAGAAACAATACTTAAAGGTGTGCTGACCAGTCCAGCTGTGATGAAGGTGGACCATCAAACAGCAAATAACTCAGTGAATGCTTGAATCCCTTCATTTTCAGGTGATTTCCTGCCATTCCTCCACTGATGTCATCAAAAATATGCATTTATGCATTTACTGCAGTTACCGAAATATGATATAATCAATAATTCACAGGAGCAACTCGTTATCGTGAGATTTAAACTGGCTAAAACGAAAACACTTCATATTGTGTACGTTGTTTGTGTTGCGTTAGAACAAACTTTGCTGCCTGTAGACAAACATCTCATTAGATCAGCTGGAAACACATCATTTGAGGAGTCTGTAATTTCCAAATAATTGTTCGTTTTTTTCTGTAAAGAACTGTTTACTGTGGCAATTACAGAGAAAATGGGAATGTCCTTGCATGAAAAAACTATAAATTAAACCCAAGTAAACCAACATTTTTTTTTTGTTACAGCTTTATTCGTGTTGTATTCTTGCCTGCAGACAAATTTCCCATTTTTGCTTGTGCCGCTGATGCTTCTCCAGTTGTTTATTTACAACTTTTTTGGAATTGTACCAATTGAACACAACGTCCATTTTCCCTGCAGTTAGAAGCAAGTTGCACAGCTCTTTCCAGGAAATTTCTTGGACATCATTGGTAGGAAATTGAGGAGAATTCTGTCATGAATATGTAGTGTTTTGACCATCAGCTTCATAATAATGCCTCATTATTTGTCAATTTGCTCAGCTGCGCTGCACACACCCTGGTGACAAGGATGTGTTGTCCAGAGCCATTTGTATGCATCAGCCTCATGTGGCATTTGAGTTGCATCAATGGAGTCCTGAGTCTGTTACATCCGATACTGACCTTTGTTAATTGAATGCACTATACTTATCTGACATGTTGGTGTAAACAAGGCTAACTCCGTGATAAAAATACAAAGCAGATGCCCTGATCTGCTTGTCTAGTAAAGCTACGGAGTACTAATTACAGATCATCACGTCTGTTCTGCTGCTGAACGGGACTCAACAAGCGTGGTTTGATTCTCTGTTGTACCTTTTATACCAGCGTGTGTGTGTGTGTGTTTCCAGCCTCCAATTGTCTGCGTTTGTGGTGTGCAGATGGATGCCAGCAGCACCGAGGGATTAACAACACAACTTCAGGTATCACTAACAACCAATTTCAATTCGTGACCTGACTTTCATGTCACTGGGAGAGCTCGCTGTGAGCCGGCTTCCCTGAGCAACACAGAGGTCAAATTACGAGGAACCGCGAGGAAGGAGATGTACAGAAGCATCCTGATTGGATGGGGGTACTGGTGACCTTGGCAACTACCCATTGTAGGTACCTCCCAAGAGGGGGAGGGGAGGTGGGGGACACTTCAGCACTCCGAGGTTTACTCCCCTCGAGGGAGAAACGGAGAGGCAGAGAAAGATAAACGGAGGGAGGAATCTCCCAGCGTCCATCAAATCGTTCCCGTCCCTCCGGCTGTCAGGTAACCGTTGAGTTGGCAGGATCACCTTGTCACCTCTTGTTCCCTCCCTTGATTTCAGTGTTTTCCCCATTTTCGCATTCTCTAAATGTTACTAAATTGAACAGACACACACACAAACAAACGCACTCTTTGTGTTATTCCTGAAACACACATGCACACACAGGCTTGGCTGTGAGATGCTCAGGGGCAACAAAGGTGATGACAGAAGATTAGTGAGGAAGATGGAGCGGAATTCAAGGGAGGGAGCAGCGGAAAGAAGGCTTGAATTTGAATTTTCAAAATGAATCTGAGAAGAATTTAACACCAACACCAAAAAAGAACCGGGATAATCCAACTGCACACCTCTTGAGTCTTCACAGCAGGTGCACCAATATGCACATCTGCTCGTGCCTCGCTCTTCCAACAGCGACAAAGAAGAGGCGTTCTTTGCATCAATCTGTCATGCAGTGTGCTGCCACAAGCTCCAGTAAGCCAGTAAATGGTTGATAAAGAACCTGTCATGGTGAGTGTGTGTGTGCATACTGTGTATAAGACATCAGAACAAATTATACAATCAATGAGAGCTGTCCTAAATGTAGTATGTGATGTTGTTACACAACCATGACCAGGATAGATGTCCTCCAGCCCAGTATGGGTACCAGGTACCAGCACCACAGACGCAGTGTGCCTCCTTCACAATAGCTTTTCATATTTTTCTCGTAGACTTATTAGTTAAGACATTTCCCACATTCAAACTAGGTATTAGCACAAGGACACTTCCAAATAATCCTAGACAGGAGCAGAAATCCCTCCGCAGCCGTATAACCACACATTCATATCAAACTGTACAAACCACAACAACATATCACTACTGTCCACAAAAGGCAAACTGTTAGGTTTTACATTGCAGGAGCATCAGTCACCAAACTTATTAACTTGGAAAGAAGCGGCAGTCATTTGCAGGCTAAAATCTTGAAGGTGACTCTTTGGGTTGAAGCACAAAATGATCTGAGCCAAAAATCTTTTTTATCACAGACGGAGTCAGTTCTTCCTACAAGTGCTGCATATTTATCACTGTAACACGCTGTCCAGTACATCTGAGCCAAATCAGCACCAGCAGCATTACAAACTGTACCAATTAAGTATTCAGCAGATGAATATAAGAGTGCTTGTTCATAATACCAAACACTACAGTGTGGCTTGTGTGCATCGATGCACGGCATTTGGCACTGTTGAGTATGTTCGTGTGAAGTGTGTGTGCGTGTGGGCGGCAACAACACGGTACATGTTTGTGTCAAAATACTGCAAAGCATTAAAAGTAATGAATACGTATGTGTGTCCATGCAGGAATGTTACTTCAAAACTATTCTATGCATTTCATTGGTGTGTGTTTGTGTGTGTGTGTGTGTGTGTGTGTGTGTGTGTGTGTGTGTGTGTGTGTGTGTATGTGTGTGTGTGTACTGTACATTGTGTTCAAATGAGAATTCATGTAAGATCTGAACAAGGGCTCCATGCAGCAAAGCTTCAGACAGAATACTTGATGCAACAGCTTGCACGTGTGTATAGTTCATACATGAGGCAGTAACAGCTGTGAAGTGCATTTCAGAGTCTTGTCATCCTGTATTATTATCAAACACTCGGCTTGATTTAAAAATTCCTTACTCGTTAAATGATGACATAAGGGATAACCAAAGTTCCCCCCAGTAATTTGAGCCGTCTATTGTCCCCTGTGGGCTACCATAAGTGATCTGAGCCAGTGGCAGACTGATCCTCTTCAGTGGTTTTTTTTTGATGAGTAAAACTGCAGTTTTTAATCAGAAAATCACTGAGCATCTGCATATGCTGCTGTAAGCAACAGTTGGCACCGCTGAGTATGTGGGAGGGATAAAACAATGAAAGAAAACAAAATGACAATATGGCAGCGAAGTTTCACAGCGGCCAGGCCTCGTCTGAATCTCTCACTGTTTCTGGGAATTAAATGATAGAAATAAACTCTTACTGAATCCAAAATGGATTAAAAAACATGTGATCAAATACAATGAAGCACATTCTAAACTGTTCTAACAAAGGACTGTGAGAGTTACCTCCTCCTGCAAGGCCCTATTAGGAGTTTGTGAACCGTACAAGAAATGCTGCGGCTCAGGAGGCAGAGTGGGTCATCTATTAATCAGAGGGTCAGTGGTTTGATCCCCAGTTCCTCCAGTACGCATGTCGAAGTGTCCTTGGGCAAGATACTGAACCTCTAATTGCCCCCAATGGCTGTGCCACCGGTGTGTGAGCAGGGAGTCAGGCTGGCTCCTTGCACTGTAACCTCGGCCATCAGTGTATGAAGGTGTGTGTGAATGGGTGAACACGAGTTGTAAAGCACTGTGAGTGGTGGGTGGACTAGAAAAGCGCTCCATATGTAAGCGCAGTCCATTTACCATTTGAAGTATGACCATGGGACAAAGATGGATTACCAACCAGGCAAGTGCCCCAGAGCCCCAGACCCCTAGAGACCCCAAAGGTCTCAGGTTCATTGTGTGGCAATTAATTAGTGGTATTGCTTGGTGACACGCACCAGTAATGCACAACATAAATGAAATGATACAGGTGGGCTTTTTTCCAGGGTTTCTTCTTCTTTTTAGATATTGACAGTGGAGAGAGACAGAAAAGGCAGAGAGAGGGGATGACATGCCGCAAAGAGCCTGATCTAGAATCGATCGCAGGTCGCTGAGGTAAGAACTCAGGCTTAATACATGCTGTGCACTCCACCAGGTGAGCTCCTGGGCTGCACCAGGGCCCAAAGATTAGGGTTAATCTGGCCCTGCAACAGGGTTAGCATTTCAGTAGGTCAGCATAAGTAAAAAGGGCTTCTACCGTAACTAAATTAAAGGTGCATCACGTGTATCTGTGAGGCTTCGCAATGTGTTCAATGTATTTCCACCCAGACTTTGTAAAGACATTTTTTTTTTGTTCACATCCATGTTTACCAGCTGCTAGTGAGGAACCTTTGCTCACTGATTTGATGCTTCACCAAAGCGAGCGTGCGCACTGACCCAAATCTCACACACCAACAAAATAATTCCCCTGCTGGCAGGTGGGTGCTGGGTCAGACGGTTGTATATTTGCGCATAATAGTCTGGATGAATGCATATTTGCATACATCTAAATTAAATGAATTAAACTAAAATTGGATGTGCACTTCCAGCACGACACTGTGCAGCCACTGAGAAGAGGAATTACAATCATGTGAAAAAGAATTGTAACAGCAGGATAACTCGACATGTTTGCTTGTGAACATAAAAGGCTTTCGGCAATCAGGACAATAGCTTTCCGTTGGAGGCACAAAATGAAAAATGCAAGCCATGGTTCTCCACTCCTCTTCACTCCCCTTCCTCTCTGCTATAATCCTCTATTCTCTGTGTATCCATTTGGGTCATGGCTCAACACCCCACATATCTGTCTCATAAGAAGGTTTAAAGCAAAGGAAATGTCTGAGCTTTCTGCCTCATGCTTACCATTATTTAAAATAGGAGGAATTTTACACTGAGAGGGAAGCTGAAGTGAGGGCAATAGAGAAAATGAGACAGAAAGGGCGAAAAGGATGAAATTTGAGAGCTTTACTTAAAAGAACCAGTCTTCTCATCACTAATTGGGGCCCTAGGTTTAAAACAGCCTGGGATTTATGTGTGAGAACAAAGACGCAACCAGAGAGATGGAAAGGCTGAGAAGAAGCGAGGATGGAGGAGTTTGGAATAATAAGGGTTAAATGGACACTTATTCAACTAATGGATGCATGAGGAGGTAAATGGGTGAGTGGACAAACTGATGAATGGGATAGATGAATAATAAATCCATGCATGTCAAGGGATGAGCTGACAAATGAATGGAAATGTCAAGAATGGAGATACCATGGGAAACGCTGTGATGAGTCTGATGGGTGAGTGGAAGCGTGGCGTGATGATGATACAGTGGGATGGATTGATTGATGGTAGCAGTGACGATCAAACCTCCACACACACAGACACACACCCAATCAAGTCACTTAAAAATACAAGAAAAGGTCCGACCCCCCCCCCCCCCCGCCAGCTGCTTGTGTGGAGCTATTACGCAATCCTTTCATACACAGATACACACTGATCGGAGCGGAGTGGCAAAGTGCCTCGTACAGCAGACAAATGATGTGTGCTGCAGTGGTCTGCAGAAAGAGATACAGAGAGGAAGCTGGAGGGAGGAAAGGGATCGGGGAGAGGAGTGATTCAGAGATGGATTAAAAGAGAGGATGCAAAGATGGGAAACAATGTGAGCGTATGATGCACACACGCACACACACACACACACACACACACACAGGTTAGTCATCGGTCACGCTCCGACTTGTGGCAGCTAACTCTGTCCATCTCTGTCTGTATTCATCTCTTCGCTCCTTTTAAATTCGCTCAATTATTCTCTTCCTCACTTCCAGTCTCTCCTTTAATGGCAGAGTTGAGTTTCCTCCCCCCGGCACACCATCTCAGAGGAGGAGGTCCTCTTATCTCCTCTGCCAGTAATTTGCCTGAAGGGATAATCTGACATTTTCAGATAAATAAATGTCTGTCTTGCTGCCCTATATCATCATCTGATGTAACGCAGTAATGATTCAACCGAGCCCCCCAGCACATAAGGAAACACCGGGTGAAAATGACTACTTTGTTAAGGTTAGGGGCCCTTTCTCGTTGTGGTAACAATAGTAAACACACGGTTAAGGTTAAAGAACGATCGTGGTCAAGAACGGTCTCCGGTGTTACAGCCTGATGTTTTGCTGATCCGTCCAGTCTGATCTCCTTCCTATGCAAACCCTGTGGCTATATAACAAGGTCACCTCACTTCCTCCTTTGCTCCCAACAGCTACTGGATGCACTGGGTCAAAATCTGATAGAGACGTTCACAGACGACGTATCCTAATGACTTCAGTGACATTTCCTCAAGCTCCACCGTGAAGTTGACATTTGTGGTTTTGGGTAAAATGTCTCGAAATACGGTTCATGTTCCCTTCAGGATGAATTGTAATAACTTTGGTGATCCCTTTGACCTTTTGCCACCACCATCAAGTCAGAATTTTGATTTGATGACCAAAGCTTCGGTTTTTGACAAAATATTCTCATCAGCCTCTTTGTGTTTAGTGCTAATTAGCACATATTAGCATGCTAACACGGTAAACTAAGATACTGAACATGATCAACATCACCTGCTGAACAGAACTGTGACTGAGAGGTTGTTAGCATGCTGACATTTAGCTCAAAACACCACTGTGCTTCAGCACACCCTCCTGGAAGCACTAGCTCTGCTGCAGACTCTTAGTCTGCTCTTTCTTCCTCCAATTCGGTGTCAATATCTTCCTCTCACTCTTTCTCTCTGGAAGAAGATTCAGAGTGTGAAAAGGATGAATACATTTGCAATATAAGAGCCTCTGTGCTTGCAGTCAGTGTGTGTGTGTGTGTGTGTGTGTGTGTGTGTGTGTGCAGCAGACTCGTGTTTTTAGCTGTTTTGTTTGTGTGAAACCATGTCTGGATGTGAAGGCATGTGTATGTGTTAGGAGATTTATTGGAAAATGGGCAGTTATTTTGCTTTCTGTGTGTGTGCGTGTGTGTGTGCGTGTGTGCGTGTGTGTGTGTGTGTGTGTGTGTGTAGTCTGCACCATTAACTCTGTTATTAATTAATATTTGCCACCTACAGGTGTTTCATTTTATCAAAGTTGGACTAACAGGCGCAGTCTCCGCCAGACCAGCACGGGCAGACGGCCACGCTGATGACGCAAATGAAGCGTTTCCAATGCTGATGAAGATTAGGTGTTTTTGTGACACGTTAACCCTTTTTACATTTAGGATAAAAACAAACATTACACAGCAAATATGATATTCAGTATTTTTGGTAACGTGAGCTGAGAGTGCAAATGTTCTGTATATGGTTTGTCATACCAGACTGAAATCAGCCTGATATTTTAGATAAATATGTACACAGTGCAGCTTGAAACCTTAACTTAAAATGGAACTGATTAAACATGAACACTTTTAATGTTATCAACATCTTTTATTTTAATGAAGCACTTTAGTCTATTATTGTCTGGGGTTTGTCCATTAAGTCACAGAGTCTGTTGTGAACAGGTAAATTATTTTGTCTTCACATGAAAAGATTAAAACATGAGACTGATAGTACTGAGTATCAGTACCAAGCGGACAAAAAGGAGGGTACATGTCTGTGCTGCAGTACTGTATGAACTGCACTAACTTCTTTATACAAGAATAAGTACAGTGGTCAAACTTGCCTATTTAAAGCAATACTTTCATCACTGAAATAGTCTGCCTGGGGTACAAAATAAGCTGTTTTGCACTTTAGTCAGCTTTGTTGTGCCAAAACAGATTAGTCAGTCCAGAAGACGATCCAGTGATCCTGTTGATGAGGGAGCAGTGATGAACTTCAGGCCTCACACTGTCAACCATCACTGCACCTCAGAAATCTGAATTTTCCAACAGCAATCACCAAAAAGATGATTCCAGGACTGACCATGTAGCTGCCGGCCGACAAGTTGCTTGAATGTCGAACGGGAAACAACTGGAAGCGACACAAAGTTATCAGCAGTATAAATGATTTCTTCAGATGTGATTCTGAAGTGCAGAAAATAGAAGAAAACACACTTGTACACAGGGTTTTTGTGATTCAGGCTCTTTTCATGGGCTGCCAATAACACTATACGTTACAATGAGAATATGTGCAATATGTTCTGACTCAACAAAACAACAGAACTGCAGGATGTGAACGCCCAGTGACCTTGAAAGGAGACATACTGAAAGAGCGCCTGCACACACTGAGACAAAGAAAGAGTGGGAACAACCTTCTTTTGGTCTCTTGTCTCCTCTGGATATTGTAGCTGAGGGTTTGTCCCGGTTTGTCAGTGACAGCTGGCCTCATGAACGCCTGCAGAGAAATGCCAAGACGGATCAGCAGCAGAGCAACTGAAAGGACAGGAAGGGTTTAATCTGTACAGGAACATTTTTTTGGGAAGCTATTATCCGAAGAGGCAGGGGAACAACTGGGAACACGGGGAATTCAGCTGAAAGAAGAAATCTTACTTAACCAGGCAATATGTTGAGCTGATTATCCGGGTGGTAAATAAGCACTTAAATATCACACAAAAATCTCTTGACTTTGAGAGGCAGTTCGTAGACTCCCTGACCTCCAGTCCTGATCCTGCCCATGTGCTGAAAGTGACCACATGTCCCGCAGTCAACACAAAACCTGCAAGTTTCCATCCTCCTAATCATTTTATTAATCTGCCACAACCATCTTTATGCTGGCAAACCAAACTAAAACATGCTGCCTGACACATTTTCAGGCCTGTGTAGTTCTTTCCTCCTCCACCCTCTTCTGTTTTCCCTCCGTCTCCAATTCCATATAGTATTCAGATCCTTTGAAGTACTAATACCACACTGTAAAAACACGCACTACAAGTACAAGTCCTGCAATCAAAAGCTTATTTAAGTAAAATGTAAATATCCTCAGCAAAAAGTAAACGTACTCATAGTGCAGTAAACTGGTGCCTGACAGGGTTTTATTATTACATCCCATGTTTCTGAATTAATATTACTGCTGGATTAATATAATTATATTTTACTCCTGTAGATGTTTAAGGTTAGCTCATTTGAATTACTTTATATACTGTGGACTAGTTTCATCTACAGCAATGCATCATATTCTATGAGGTCATCATGTGTTTGCAGCATTGCTGTCTTGAACTTTTCATGAGCTCAGAAAAACAGCCTGTTTTCAGCTTTTTCTCAGTTAATCCAAAAGGGTTTTTAAGTCGTTTAGTTTAAGATCTTGGAAAATGTTCTCAATCCATGAAGGATCATTCTCAGTTCATCAGAAAAATCAAGTTCAAAAGCACCAGTAAATCAGTTCATATGTATGAGCAGGATGTGTTTTAATCGCAGTTTTTTTTTTTTTTTCAATAAAACTTCCAATCAATCACCAAATCACAGCAGAAGTTGTCTCAGCTCTATATACAGCTGGTGTGGATCTACAGAGACCCAACAATTCAATTCCCCCATAAGCAAGCACTTGGTGATGGAGGGGAAAAACTTTCTCATATATATATCTAAGAATCCTGACTTTCCAGTGATTTGTGGCATGAGTTCAGCCTTAAATAGTTGTGCACATAGATGGGCAGAACACTGAACATCCTGACAGCCCAGACAGCCTGTTAAGAGGTTATTAAAAAACATGACGACCATACTGTAGTTTGGTGACTGCATATTGACTAAACTGAAAATAACTACCAGAAAATGCAGTTATTTTCATAAAAAGCATCTTATGCAATGCCGGCCCTCAGGTTCACACCCTGATGACTGTGCGATGATGTCATCCACCCTGTGATGCTCCCACTGTGGGCAGCCATGAAACAAACCCTGTCACTGCATATGCTGTGGTCAGAGCGCTCAGACGGAGCCTCAGGTCGGCCTGGACCTGAGCTGCGTGTGATGCATGTTTTTAATTATGTTCTACTGTTCCAATTTCCTCGCAGAAGCAGAACAGCCTGGAGAAGTGGTGATATCAGAGGGCTGCTTTTGAAACATCTCTGTTATTTTCAAAGCAAGGGTGGAATTAGGCTGAGGTTCTCTTCGGGTTGTGAGAACGATGTTCCTGTTATGCGTCGATATTAAATTACAGAATTAATGGCATGTCCTCACATGTCCGACATGTGCTGGGTTTGTCTGCTCTGTGACATTTGCTGTTTGGGTGGCTGTCGGACATCTGTATCATGACTGCATACCCGAGGGGCTGTCTGACACGGGCGTGTGTGCGTGGCCGTGCGTGTCCGGACGAGGTTGCAGAGACTTGAAAGGTGCCTCGTATGAAGGAAAAGGAAAAGAGACACAAACGGAGAACAAACAAAGGGCAGAAACACAGGGGAGGAAAAGAAAAATGACTCAGGAAAGGGAGGAAAAGAGACAAATCAAGAAAAAGTTAGAGGAGAGGAGAGTCGTGTGAAAGCTGTGAAATCTGATGAATAATAATGCGGCTTTCCTCCAGCTCGCTCTCACCAGCATTTTGTTCAGCTGCTGTTCGTCTGTAATAAGTTCTGGCCGTCATAAATCTCTGCTTAGACCTACTGTAATGGGCTTCACTCTTTCTCCGACTCCCTTTTCCTCCCCCCGTCTCTATCATTCTGTCCCTCTCCATCTTTCTGTCATATTCACTCCCCCTCTCACTCTCCCTTTCTTGCTAATCACCCTACTTATGACTTATGATCACACCAGAGCAAAGAAGAGGAAAATAAGTCGAGAGAGAGGGAGGCAGGGAGGAGAACATGAGACAGAGAGACCATCACCATTTGGCTGAATGTATGGCGCCGCTGTTCGCTTTCCATCGGTTTATGTTCGGTCTGCGTCTCGCGGGTTGGGCTACGTCTCTGACTTCTTCAATGACGTTTTAGACAATAGTGTGCTTCACATGCTTTCGCAGTCTGGGGACATCCCTTTCCTGTCCTGTGAAGTCCATAAAGAAATGTTTTTCCGAGTTTGGTGCGAACAACCTCGCTGAAGGACAAGAACTGGACAATTCAATGCAAAACCCCTGAGTATGTTCAACTGTTTTCTCTACATCTGAAGCCTTTGAATTCTCACTTTCCACAGTGTCTGTGCACGGAAAGATGGAAAGATTGTGGTTAATGCAGTGACTTCAAAAAGGACCAGGAGTCTATTTTGATGAACTTACATTTTGGTCATTCAGTTTGTTATTCAAGACAAGAAAACAAGGCCGCAGATGAATCAATTTATGGTGGAGAGTGAAAAAGCAGCAAAACTTTGACCGATGAATTTCATGTGATGTGATGGTCAAACTGCAGCTGAAGGAGCAGCCGCAGACCTCCAACCAGCTCCTCTCACTGTGCCCTGCTGTCTGCAGAAATATGCCATGTGCACCATAAAATCTGATTACGGTCGCTGCCTGATTTCTTTTTTGAATACAACAACATTTGGTCTGAAATCTTAAGGATTACAACTTTAACCCTCTCTTCTCTCAGCTAATTTAAGTTTTAATGTCAGTGTTTTGGCACACAGTGATTAAATTAATGGCGAGCTATTGTATCCTTTCTAACGCCCTGGGACATTGGGGGTAGCTGGCAAGCTTCAGCATGAATTCATGAATTTTATGAACAATAATGATATAGTAGTAAAGATGTCATTTATTCTTTGTTTTCATTGGCAGCAGGACAACGATAACGTTAGTCTGTTACCAAATTTTTTACTCACATATTTCAACATTTTTAATACAGGAAACAATTGCACATTTCACAAAGTAGCAGAAATAGCAATCATGATTACCAGCATTAGTAAAAGTTAGGTGTAAGGCTCATATTTTAGGAGCATGTCAACAAACTGTTACTGGAGTAAATGCTGATGTTTAAAACTGTGGGTCTGCAACTGCTTGAGCTCTCCGTGTCTTCAGGTCGATCATACTGAGAAAATACCAAGCAGCAACAGCGGAGACCAAGCAATCGTTTTGAACTGCGCTGCACTTTTACAGACCAAGAAGAAAAAAAGAAATGAATCATTCTGTGAAAGATTACTGAAGCTGATGTCTGGGCCTTAACGTGAACTCTGTATGTGTGTTACTCAGAGGTGACCTTGGGTTAAGAGAACAGGGGTTGACTGAGGCGGCTCTGTCGCAGCGAGAGACACGGATCTGACAGACGGCACTTTGTGTAACGCTGTATGTTGTGCATGTCTTTTTCTTAGTATGTGCATACTTGACGTGTGTGCGCACTCGTGTCCACCCTCCCCGTAGGTTCTTGTACCTTCCAGCACCCCAATTTCTAAGAATAAACCCAAGTGTCAGGACAAGGAACTGGCAAGCCTTCACCACAGTGTGACACACACACTCACACACCTATCGCCTGCTGCTCCCTGGGAGGAAGAGGACGGGCTGAAAAAGAAAAATGAAGTCATATTGTGTGATGATGCTGTCCCTTTGTTTTCTTACTATAACAAACTGTTCATGGTTGTCTTATCTTTTTCTGTGTGCGTTCAGACTGAGGAAGTTATTCTGTCGCTTTATTTGTGCATCCTGTGACCGCTCGAGTGTTTGTGCACCGACTGTGTGTGTATTTGTGGAGTGTGCTTCACTTCCTTTATGTGTGTGACAGCTTTATTGTGAAATCACTGCAGTTCCTGGGCTCCCGGTTTTTAAATGAGCCTGTTATTTTCCTCCCCATCGCTGTCCTCTCTGTTTTTGTGCCCGTACATTCATGAGGTGAAGTCATGCAGCCTTGAGAATAAACATTACTTCGTGCTCAAGTGAGACGTTTTCCACTGGGGCTGGCGCGATGCCTTTTTAATGTTTCAGTGCGCACAACCACACAGAGGGAGACTACAGCTCATCTTACCTGAGAAGTGTGTGTTTGCAAACCTGTATGAGTTTTTTCCAGTATAGGAAGCGCTGCATTTGTGTACCATCCAGGGAGGGTGGGCGTACAAAGTGGGCGCAGGTTCCTGCCCCATGCTTTAAGTAATGAAACGCGTCACTATTTGCACCACACAAACGCACCACAGAGTAAACATATTGCACTCTGATAGCAGCTGTCAAGCACTGTCTACGGTGCTGATCCCATGAAACACTGCGGTACACCTGCCAGCAGGTAGCAGGTATCTCAACAACCAATCATTACACTAATATCAACCTCATCCTGTGTGCCTCCTACACAATTTCTTTGCTCTCTCTGCAGCCTTGAAATACTCTGTGAAATACACTGTTTGAGGAACAACACAGCAGAATCTAAGAGAAAGACTTTACAGTAACAGCACTTCAGTGTTTCACTTCCATCTTCTGCCTCGAGTATTCATTATTTTCTCAACAAGACTCTCCTTTGTTGAATCCTGCTTGCCCGGCTATTGACTAAAAGACATTTTTGTGTCTGTGCACTCGGGTCCTCCTCACACACCAGCAGCTGAGTCCAAATCCAATTTACTGATGTACACTGGTATTTTGATCACTTGGTTTCATGAGGTATGTACACATCATGTTGACATAACCAGCGGCTTTATTTCATTGTCAGCTAGAAAAGTTATGTGATAAAATTCCTCACTGATGTTTGGAGGGCAATGGAAGAGGAGCGCTCCTTTTTGAGCTCTTAGCAGCCCGTACGGGTCATCACATTTGGTATGGTGGTAAACACCTGAAGGACACACAAGCTGAAAGCATAACGGCGGAGTTTGAGGGAGAAGGGACAACTGGAAACTTTTTCAAAATAATACCCTTTCACATGACTGTTGGGTTTGAAAACATAGACTCTACCAAAGAGGTGTAATGAGCAATAAAAGGGCAGTTTCTCTAAACTATCAAGCAGGCAATAAAGATAATGAATGGCTGCTAAAATGAGGCGACCTGATGAGACTGCGGCATTGGGAACCGTCCCATCTGGGAGAAAAGATGTGAGACATAGACCCTCCTTCCTCCCAATTATGCCTAGAATAGTTTCCAAAGTCCTTTGACTTTGACTCACAGACACACACACACACACACACACACACACACACACACACACACAGACACGTTTGCCTAAACTGACACTTTAATTGGTCCTGAGCCACAGTGAGAAGGAGGGCTGACATGACACTTTGGTTAATGACACAGTCTGTCCTGTTGAGTAGGGATGGACACACACACACACACACACACACACACACACACACACACACGGACACACACCCCCACGCACATACCCATGCACACTAATGAGGAACATGGATCCAGTCTAAACTCAGATGCTCAAAGAGGATCAAAGCACTATAGTTTCCCCGAAATGGGAGTTGGTTTTATTCACACTAATAAAGTTCAGTTTGACAGATGTGTGTGTTATACCCACACAGAGTGGGGGTCCTTTCACACGCGCAGCAGCACTGCAGCAGACTTCCTTACTCATTTCAACGAGACACGGCGCAGCGGGGGAGCCAAAACTGGACTCACCGTTTGCAGCGTCATCCAGCAGCATAGATATTTAAATGCTACGAGTAAACTCACAAAACACATTGAATACCATTTACTTTGTGAAGAGATAGCCTGGCTCTTTCCAAATATCAAAAATGCACCTACTAACACCCCTAAAGCTCACAACTCGATCATATCTTGTTTGTTGCTTTTACATTCCTGTCACAGATTAAAGAATTTGTGATTTCAGGGGGAGTGACGTGATGGCACAGTTTCTTTACAAGTGACAGTTTATCCGTCAGCCGAGCGTTTTCTTTAAGCTCATCGCTGCCTCCAACACAATTTGTTGCATTTCAGTTGGTCTTCTGGGATTTTAGCTATTATAACTCCAAATAATTCCAAAACTTTATCCAAATAAACTGACCTACTGTCAAATAAAGAAGAAAAAAGAAGACAAAACATTAATAATCAGCTGGGACACATGATGCACGTTGGTTGCAAACTGTAAATGCACACATATTAAATACCTTCTGAACTCTTTGCCCATATGGAGAAGAGCCATGTTGAACTTGTGTCGTCCTGTTGACGGATTGAAAAGTTGTGATCAGACTCAATCAGAACCATTTCATTTCACTCCATCGTCTCTGGTCTTTCCTTTATCTGTCCTGAGGGGCTTCTGGCCCATTGGAGGCATGGTGAGAGGCGGATGAATGGACAAACCCCACTGTGTTTCGTCCAGTCTGTTCAACATGACCGACAGCCAGAAACACTGAGACGACTCTAATCAATCATCTGATATTTCTCCCTTTCATAAGCCTCCAGTCCTTTGCTTCCTTTTCTCCTGTAAATTTTCGTGGCTTCGCTGCTTCCTGAACCACTCATCCCGCTCCTCCAGAGCATCGTTCCTCTCTTTCTTTCTTGCTCTCTTATTGTTCCTTCTGTCTCTTTCCACCTCTCTGAGTTCATTCACCGCTCTTTCATGATTCACACGCTGTCAGTCGCATTTTGCTCCACTCAACAAAGCCCATGTGCTCACAGTATTCCTGTCTCCTCTGTGCGTACGACCAAGTGCAACACTGTGAAAGCCTTCCAGGAGACACTGTCGGACAGCGTGCGCCATTATCTCCATATTTGAACGGTTATTCTGCATTAAGCTTGAATTTTAGCATAAATTGGCCTTTGGGCGCTGACAGCCTTTATTACGGTTGTAGGGAAAGGTCATGGTGTTGGGAACCTTGATCTGCTGTTCTGTAAAAAACCACAACTGTCCAGCAGCCTCTTTTCCTCCTCATACTTTGAATTGAAGGACAGATCGAATTGGAAATCAGGGGTTTTAAGAGGTTTCCACCTGGATTCGCCTCACTGATGCGCCTCATGAGGCAGCGTCTGAAATATGTCAGTACATTCAGCAGGATCTGATGTGGAAAAGCTATCAGCAGCTCAGCAGCTTCTCGCGTTGCCTGTGGCCATATTTTACGTTTCATATGTTTCTGTATATTAGACAGACATTCGGCTCCAGCATCTGAATTAACAGGGGCAGGGAGACCTTTTATGGCACTGTGAAAATGTTTTTAGAGGATTGTACCAGTGTGGGATTTTCTGCATGTTTTTGCACTGCAACAAAAAAATCATGTGTAATTATTTTCCAAATTACACCATAATTTTTTCTTTTTAAAAAAAAAATCTATTTTACATGTGGTTTGTCGTGCTTGTAGTTTTAAAATGCGTGTTAATTTTATTTTGCAATGTTTTCCGTTTGGATCCATTTTTAGGAAGTATTTCCGAAGCTGATATGCGGCACGCTAATGAAGAAATAAGACCCTCGAATTTTGGAGTAAAGCCCTTAACTGAAAAACTTTAATTCCTCTTAGTGCGGACGCCAGCCAGCCACAATGCACATTAGCTACACAAAAGAGACAAAGGGGAAGGAGTGGGAGGAAAGTAATAAGAGCACAGATTTAGAGTGAATCCGGCTCTGGGAGAGTAAATGACATTTTCGGGCCAAGTGTGGACACCCAGCGACGTCTCAGAACATCAGGCTGTAATGATCAGACGCCGGCGACGGGCAGACAGCAGGAGACTGCTGCTAACACCAAAGCCAAAAGCAAAAACACAAAGGTGTCGTTACACATGCGTTTTCATGCTCCTCTTCTTCATTTTTCATTAATGAATGTCTTCAATCTGCTTTCTTCCTCTCGCTCTCATCCTCCATTTATTTCTCAAATGCAATGTTCAGTTTCTTTTATTTGTGTTGATATATTTTACACTTCACTTTCCATTCTGTTTAGTGGCTTCGCTACCTTTGTTCTTTATTTCCTCACACCTCCACTGTGTTTATTTCCTTACTTCCCCCCGAGGTCTTCTAACCGAATCTTTCTTTCTTGCAGTATTTATTTTGTTTCTTCGCCCCTTTCACCCTCCCTCCTCCATTATTTCCCTCTCTCTCTCTCTCTCTCTCTCTCTCTCTCTCCCCCCCCCCCCTCTCTCTGCTTCTCAGTGTTATCAATAGACATTAGTTTAAAGTGTTTGATGTCAGTCAGTGGTGTCAGTAATGGATTAAAACAGAGAGGCGTGCAGCACCGAAAGCTATTGATCTGTAGAGTGGACTCAGATCTGCTCAGCTTAGCACTCGTGTGTGTGTGTGTGTGTGTGTGTGTGTGTGTGTGTGTGTGTGTGTGTGTGTGTGTGTGTGTGTGTGTGTGAAAAGTGTGTACGTGTAAGCAGAGCTATTGACGTCAGAGCTGCTCACTGCTCTTAATTCACATGTGAATGGAATCTTAATGGAAATACAAGAAATGAAAACTTTCAATAATTGTCAAAAAAAAAAATAAGTAAGCAACCATCATCTCTGTAAAAGTAGAGTAGAATAAGGATGGAAATAAAAATAAGGATAAAGCATCAAATCACAGCATAAATTCATAAAAATAAAGATTTACATTCAGTTTTAGAATCATTCCAGGTGAACTGAGGTCACCATGAAGGTTAATGTCGGGGTTTATTAAGACAGAATAGTTTGATTTAACAAACACTGCATTCGTCCCCCTGATCGATCAATGCTTTCATTCTTGTGTTTTTCAGTATATTTTATTCCTTTTCTGTCATTGCCCTTTGTTCTTCCACCCGCAGAATTCAGTAAACATCTCCACTGTCTCTTTAAACTGTACTGATAAACCTTTGCTGAAAAAACATGGTTTTTGAACGGTGCTTGGTACCCATTTGAGAGTTATTGATCTCCCTCTGAGCACAGATCAGAGCTTTTCTTCCACTGTGCTGTACCGGCTGCAACAAGCGATCAAAGCAGCAGAATGAAGGAAAGTATAACATTTATTGTTGAAGTATTTACAGTAAACACTGAAAAAACTAGTTGCACTTTGGCTGAATTCGCTATCTGCTTCTTCAGCAAAGCCTTTTCAGATTGCTATCGAAAGGCCAGCGGTTCGAGCCCCAGGCCAGCTGGATGTTCTGGGGCAAAGTGAAGGAGCAGCTCTTGCCCCTTCCTCATTACCACTAGTGAGATGCTCTCGAGTGCAGCCCTGAACCCCCCCACCTGCAACACATCGAACTACGTGTACTGGGCAGCTTCCTGGGGTGAATACGTGCAGCTGTGCAAGGTTGTTTGGCTCTCGGTGAATAAGGGTGAAAAACCAATGCTAATGCATGTTGAACAATCAAGAAGGAGGGATTCAGGATTATCAGTAAACCCCCTACCTCACTTCCTGGTGCTCATATTTGCCGTAATTAGTCAGAAAAAGGTGAACAAAGCCAGTTCTGCTGCAATAAAACATGCCATATTCTACTCATTGCAGCATCAAGCTCACCTTTTACAGTGGTCTATTAAAAGCTGTCAATACTCTGACACTGCTGTTCTGCTGCTGCTCTGCTTGTTTGCAAACTGCTGCTCATATAGCATCCAAATCATAGCCAGCTCCACCCCATCATCCACCAGTTTTTGTCACGCCCCATTTCTACTCGAGCTGAGCCAGGTTTTCTGGAGGAGTGACACGGTCATATCTTACTTGCCACATACTGTACACACACTCCGTGCATTGTTTTCACATAATAAACCCATTTCACAGTTGACAGTTGGCTGAAATAACAAGTTAAACATTTACAGAAACACACTGGATGCAGTCCAGTCATAGTACACATTCATTATATGAAAGGAGGTAAAAAGTTGTGGGAAAATAATAACGACACGGAGTGAAGAGGGAAATGAATTGTTTGGAAAATGTCAATCTGGTTCAATGTTCAGCTTCAGGAAGGAAGATGCAGCTCGAGGTTCGAGGTGAAATGCTTTGATCAATGGGTGTTAAAAATCCCATTCAGCTGTGTCTTCAGGATTTGAGTGAGAAAAGGCTGCAGAGGCTGCTGCAGGACTGGGGGGAGATAGGTGCAGGAGAGATGGATGGGCAAGTTTTTTATGGCTGCCACTACAGCGTAAAAGGTATGGGACTATATATGTGCATTGCAGCTTTACCAGGTCACATGTATAAGGCGAGGAAGAGAGAGATGTGTGCTTGTTTCGTGGGTGAGGGAAAACGCTCATAGAGAAACCATTTGTAACCTGCTTTTATGAAGCTGTGCTGTACAGTATCTGTCTCTGCTCCCTGTTTCTCCATTTCCTTCACATAACTTTACTTGTATGCATAGCTCTGTCTGTCTGAGGACACTGTCCCAGTCCTAAAAAGACAAAAAATTAAAAGAAATACACAGGGACATTCTCAGCGAACCGTCAGCGGCTGCTATTCACACAAAGGTGAAGCTCTGTCCTTCACGTTACCTCTTTAAACTTTATGAATTTCAGTTTTTCTTTCACCTTTTTGAATTTATCCAGTCAGATCAGACTGACCTCTGTGCTCTTTCCAGCTCAAAGTACAGTACAAAGACATTAGATTTAATGTTTTCCTCATCAACTTATCTCACGTACATTTGTGATATCTGCTTATTCTGAATCCGATGCAGCAACACGTTTCAAAGACTGGGAAAGATGTGGAACATTTCACAGGTAAACAGGCTCATTGGTAACAGGTGATAGTGTCAGGATTGGGTATGAAAGGGGCATCCTGGAAAGGCTCAGTCGTTCACAAGCGAGGATGGAGCGAGGTTCACCATTTTGTGAACACATGATTGGATAACGGAGATTAATACATGGACTCAGGAACACTTTGTAAAACCATTTGTGGTAAACACAGTTCATTTGTAAATGATTCTGTTTTCATTTACATTTAACAGAGTCACAAACTTTTTTGCAGTCTGTGTTGTCCACAGTTTTTCAAATGTATGCTTGCATGCTGCCAAGTCTGTCCAGTCTAAAAAGCAACTCTACTGGCTTGAAGTGTTCATTCTCCTTCTCAAGGACAAAAGTAGTTGTGCATTCAGTCTCCTCACCTGTTTTACCAAAGTGATCCTGGCTTCAAACCAGCAGAGTTCAGTTTACATAATGCAGTGGACATACAGTATTATACTTTAGTTAAACAAGTTTAACAGGAAAATCTTTCCAACTTGCTGCTTACCTAAGTAAAACTGTAGAGGGACGTGTGATAAATGAAATTTCATTGATCCCTTAAGCGAAGCTAAGCTTTATCTTACCTCCCCGTCCTTCCTCATAATATACAACAATAATCAATACAGCTAAATTAATTCCGTGGCTTTGTAAAACTTTCTTTAATGGTAGAAAGACTGAGGTTGAGGTTATTTATTTGTAGCCGTACTGACGACTACAAACAACTTCTGTGTAAGTCTGAAGAAAATCAAACAGGAAAAAGGGACGTTTCTGTTGAGGATTATTTTACTTTACTCCCCAGTGATTTATTTCATATAAACGTTTAAGCTTTCAAATATGTCTTCTTTGTGATATCTGGAATTACACAGCTGAGTTTCAGTTTCAAACCACTCTATTAAAAGAACTGGCCGGAGAGCATTAATGAGACCGAGAAGTAATAAAGGAAATGAAGAAGAAAGAAACCTTGGAAGCGGCTGCACAAAGTGGGATAAAGAGGCTGCAGTAATTTCTGAGAGTCTGCAAATATTAAATGTCAAGAAAAAAAAGAGCAGAACCAAAACACCCAAAATAAACCCAAACCATATCTCCATCCGTCGTAGCTATACAGCAGAATAAACACAGCAACAGCATTCCCACAATGGCAGGCAGGTCAGCCGGTTCACGTCCTCGGCAAATGTAAGGTTATTAGAAAAACTGTGTGTGTGCGTGTTTGTGTGTGCGGTATGGCCTTGTGTGTGTTTCCCTTCTTCAGCATTGTCCCAGTCTGTGTCTCTTTATCTCTGATGAGTCAGCGTCAGATGCGCTCGAGGAGATACCGTCTAGTCCCCCACCCCGCCTCACGCCCCTCTTCTAATCTATTACTGACACCGCTGACTGACATTAAATAAAAAGCATGTCAGTGTTGTTAGTTTATCTGTGGCTGCTGGTTAAAATCTGGATTTCGAACAATCTGGAGACCGACTCAGAGTAGTCGAAGAGGTGAAGGGTCAGAGCCACAGCGCCCGAACAATATCCCTGTGACCGTCCAGAGATCATGTACGAGAAAAATGCCACGAGAGGATAAGAAATAAGGGCTGAGGTTAAGGTGGAATTGACTTTCTTTATTACAGCAAATTGCACCGAGGTGATATAAGATGTGGTGACATTTTTAATGCCGTGTCAGTGTCATTGCTGCCACCTCCAGACTGTGAAACATTTCCAACATCACAAAGTCACTTACAGAACAGACAAGTTTACATGTTTTGGCTGAACTTGGACGATGTGCAATCAAGAGGTGCACCTGCAGCTTTGAACAAAATCATTCAAGCTTTTGTCAAACCAGAGCTCCAGGGAATGCTTTGGAGTGTGTGTGTGTGTGTGTGTGTGTGTGTGTTTTAAAGACGGAGTAATTAATCAGTGTGTATGCCAAGATGTTGTTTTCATGTTTTGCCAGATTTGAAAAGGCTGGATCCCACTGCGAGATCAGCCGTCTGTAATATAAAGTTTCTGTTTCAATTTTCTCGTATCACCAGAACAGTTGTGGCTCAGTTTGCTTCCAGCTAATAACAAAGCCAACAGCCACAGTGGAGACTTAAAATTAAAGTGATAAGTTGCTGCCACATGCGCACTTTACACGGGTTATTATCACACAGCTACGATCTCGGACCTGTTTTCACTTACTCACAGTTGCTCATAAGTTTGATGATCTGGGAACAGAAGGTCATTCAGCCTGCATAGAGTATGTGCGGTCGGGTCACTCGTGGAGCCCAAACATGCCATCAGAGACGTCTCCTAAGTACGATCTAATCTCCAAGCGTTGACAGTTCACACACGCAGAGGTCGGCAGTGGTCCCGGTGTGAGACATCAGCTCACACACATGCTGAGCACAATGACGATCCGCTACCTGTCACAGATTCCAGCGCATGGTTGGAGGCTTGGACACTCTTACAACACTTGAAAGCACACACCACTTTTCACACTTGCTGGACATGTTATCCACACCTCTTTCACACTACACGGGAATCCAGGATGTGCATGTCACACGGGAGAGATAGGCATGAACAGGCTTACCGTGGGACAAGCATGAACACGGGCCGGCCAGCCAGCAGAGTTCTCGCGGTGCTTTGAGGATGGTGTGTTCCTCAAGGTGATTGGATTTATCCTCTAAAATGACATCACAGCCCCCTTTTTCAGCCAAAAGTCAAAATTAATGCATAATTATTAAATGTTGTATGGCTGTGAAAAATGGCTTGAACTGTAAATCCTCCCACCTTGGCTGGGATTTTAATCTTGTATAATACCTGCAGTGTGCAAATGAGCTTCAGGGACATCAAGGAGAATTTCACCAGCTCAACAGGGACACAAGGAATTCGACTTACTCATGTTGCTTTTGATCAAGCTACAATTATTACAACTCAGCTAACTATCAGCAATGTGTTTTACTTACTGCAGAGGCTCTCGGCCTTGGTGTCGGGACCCCTTGTAAGGTCATTTGATAGGACTTGAAAAGTGGGAGGGGGTATATGAATTCTGTAAAAGACACTGAGAGCTTTCTCCATAACACAAAATGATGCCGTACGAATACTCACAACAACTTGACAGCTTGAGAGCTGAAAAACTGAAACTTCGTAGCTAACCTACAAAAGATAGCTGTGGCTGGTGGTTATGCATTGAAGCAGTTTTAGTAGTTTGGGTTTAAATTAGCCTTCCAGTCTCTTTTAGCTCTGGTTTGGTCTCCACCTACTCCTGACAGATGAGCAGGTCTTTAGCTGCCAAGTGTTCTTCTGGGTTCATCAGCTAGTTGCTAACTTTGTCTGACCACCGTTTGGTGCTGGGCAGGCAGCTTTTAGTTAAGCTTTATTTCACAAAGTTGAAAACAAGGTTGATGAGAGCTGTAAGACTCAACCAAAAGAGTTAATTTTGGACTGTGAAACCAAAATAAACGTGCTGAAAGATGCTTAAATGCTCTGTAGAGCTGAGAGGAACAGCAGAGTATGCTGTGGTTTCATCGCTGCAAGTGACGCCTTACATGTCCGTGGTCATTTGACCCATTTGGATTATGAAGGTGATGATTAGTGCAGCCTCAAACTGGCTTTTGGTTGTATTGCCGCTGTTAGTAAAGCTAAACTATAATGATAATGGTGGACAAAATAAATGTAATATAATCAGGAATTATTGTGTAATTGCCACATACTATATGTCATTGGACAGGAGACAATTGCCCCTACTTTGTTCCACTGATTATTTCCCAGTGACTCTCCTTGATGATTGGTCCACTGCAGCAGTAAATGAGCGTGACTTAATTATCTCGCTGTGCTTCATGGCTTGTACTGAACACAGAGAGCGACAATTCAGCATGTCACACTGCCGTGACAGGAGTGTCAGCCCGAGCTCTTTGTGTGAGCAGCATGTTATCGAGCCCGGCAGTGTCATTTCTCTCTCTCTGAGACTGTCCGTGTGTTCTGCGTGTGTGTTTGTGTGTGTGTGTGCGTGCGTGGATCTTGGTTCCCAGGAGGGGGGCCTGTTGTCTGGCAGAGTTGCCCAGTTGTCGTCACTGTGCCTGGGGCAGCCTCTGGGACAATCTGGCCTCTCTGGAAGATCCTCCGCTGGAGCGACATCAGAGCTGGCATGCAAGAGGAAAACCAAAGAGACGAGGATGATTCGAGGACAGCCAGAGCTGTTGAGACACGACAGAGCAGGCAAAATCCCAGTTTGTACTGCGTCCTGGTAGAGGCCTGGAGGCACATAAATCCAGTAGTCTCAGAGTCTTAGAATGGTCCAATATGTTCAAACAATACAGGACACAACTGTGCTTTATTGGTAGGAAAAACAAAGGCAGTCAGGGACATTTGCTCATTTTGACTGACATAAAACCACTTAGCTGTTCCTGAAGCTGGCAGCTACAAGAGCTGCCAGTGATATCTGCCTACAACTCACACCTGTTGCCTGAGCAACCTCTCAGGCACCATTTCCGCTCTAAGCGAACTGATGGACCAGCAGTTTCATTTGACACGTGACATTAAAAATAAATTGTGGCACCTTGAAAATCAAACGGCAAGAAAATCTTAATCAAAGTTTTCAAGACCTTCATGCCTGTTGCATCTAATAATGATTGCTGTGTAGATGGGGGCTGGAAATATTCGTGTTATTCTTCACTGCAGATGTCACACACAAATATACACATTAAGAGTGTGATAAAAGGAATGTCATATCCCGCTCCAGCCAATATGACCGACACCTCTGGGAAATAACCAGAGTCATAAAAGCCATCTGTTTGTGCTTCCAGTCAGATTAATGGGACGTGGTAAAACGGCTCATCATTATTGTCTCATTACCACTTCGGCTCAACTCCGGAAGAGGCTGCTTGTGGCTGTCAGTACCTGCAGGTTTCAGAGTGGTTTTCTTGCTTGCGTTGTCCCGTAAGTGACACTTGATTTTCTCTGGGTCACTGTTTCGTTTGTTCAGCTACTTTGACAATAATTGCTCGTTCTCATGAACCAGTTCTTCATCCGTGAACTCCAAACATACTTAAAATGCAGCAGAAGACAAGAAGAACCGGACGTCAAATGATCTGAATTAATAATTCTGAATTTCCTGATGGTATGATGATGGTAGAACTTTTTGAGAGTATCCCTGAATATAATGTTAAATGTAAGCCTGTTGCCACATAGACAGTTTACTGCTAACCTTTTCCTCTGCTCCACATGCTCTCTCTCAGCCACCCACACACACTGCACACTGCCTTATTCTTTAAGGGAGTGATGTTACTCTTATAGCGGGGTCTGGTGGTCAGCAGGAAGAGCGGAGCAGAGCTGGCAGAGTTTGCAGGAGAACATTTCAATAATGGAGTAACTATAATAAATAAAAACAGTAATGATAGAGTTTGGAGTTTGGACCAACAGCTGCGACACCGCTCATCAGCCGCTGACAACGCAGCCCTGAGAACTCTCCATAGGCGGTTTAACACGCATTCACACCATGACACATGTGACCTCAACAACTCAGATGATGACCAGGTGGGTCAACAACCCACACACTGACAACATGATTCACCCATTAACACCCACTCACACCATGACTCAGGCGACCCTAAAGACTCACATGATGAACGGGTGGCTCAGCGACACACACGTGACCTCAATGACTCCCAAGGTGTGAACGATCCTGCAAGAGGATAAATATGTCGGACTCCAGTCAGTTCGGAGTGAAGAAGCCTCTTGGATAAGAAGGCGGCTTTGCTTCAGTACATACGATATTCTTTAGTACAGTATGTGAACACATAAGTGTACACAAACATAGGCACACACACACACATACACACACCCACACACACGGTAAAAACCCCAAGACCCCGAGAAGTATTTTTCTCTGGAAATGGAAACAGATTTTGGTCATTCCTGGATAAAACCAAAGCTCCATTTCCCAGTATGTAATCCTATTTGTGATCCTTCCCTGTAAGTTTGGTGACTTCAACTTCAACTCCACCCCACCTCAACCTGACGAGCAGACATCAAATCAAACAATATGTGAGAGTGATGTTTAGAGTCATGCTAAGGTGAGAGGAATAGATGGAGGGATGAAAAGAAGACTGAAAGAGGGAAAACAAAGGAAGCAACACAGCTTAGAAATGATGAAAAACTGTCTCTTTAATGAAAAATTACAACGTATTCAAGTGTGAAAATTGTGTGCCATGCTGAAAGAGGAGTCAGTGATTTTTAGTGTTTTCATACTAAAGTGCTTTGGTGTTGTTGTTTCCTGGAAAACCAAAAGCATATGTGAAATGAGCTGAAATTGAATGGAAGCGCGACGAAAGAGAAACAGGTACGAAGAAGAGGGATGAAGGGAGGAGATTAAAATCTGTATCAGTCAGACTGAGAGGACAAAGGCTTTACGGTGGGAAATCATACACTGACTCCCTGAGTCACTGCATGTCCTACACACACACACACACACACACACACACACACACACACACACACACACACACACACACACACCATTTGAGCCCAAGGCCACAGCCCATATTTACTAAGCCTCATCCACAGGGTTGGAGTATAGGGGACTATGTGTGGATCCATGCTGATAGCACATATCAGCTTTCGTGTACACAGCCTATGTCACTTTGACTACACACACACACACACACACACACACACACACACACACACACACACACACACACACACACACACTGCCACAGGCTAGAGGTTCTGGGCTAAATAACTTTGGCTCTTCAGTTGCTGTTAGCCTAAGTAGAGAAGCTGCTCACAAACACACACACACACACACACACACACACACACAGATTGCATGACATTGGTGTTAACATGGTGTCAAAATGTGTGTGTGCATGTTTGTGTGTGTTAAACAACCCTGACAAGAGACAATGATGATGATTAGGTTAGAGTGGGCAGCCACACACACACACACACACACACACACACACACACAGTGACAAACATTCATATGAACTCCCACGTGTACAATACACCCCTCATCATTCATACATATGCATAATGTGACACTTCCACGCACACATTTGCGAGCATAGGCCATAACACTGGCATGACAGATGATTCCCCAGTGGTTTTACTGCAGATGTAGACGTGTAGGCAGCCAGCACTCTCTCACAGCATGTTGTGAAGAAGGAGACGAAGAAGAAGACACTCATCATCCATTCGAGGGAGTGCTGCATGATTCATATTCATGGTGGTGGAGACATCGCCGACATGACAAACTGAAAACGGTTGTGGTTCAACTATTCTCTGTGTTAATGAATGCTTTTCACTTTGATCATCCATCCCTCAGCTGTCAGAGGTGTGATCCGCTTCACTTGCCATTTGTCAGGCTTGGCCATCGTTATCCTCAGATCAACAATGTCACTGCAGCTGAAGCTTGTAATCTTTGGTGTGAACTACATTATAACCATTTAGAGTGTCACATTTTAGCTCATGGGGTGAAGGTTTACAGTCCTGGCTGACTGCACTTGCCTTAGTGTTGTTTTCACTTTGATTTACATATTTTATTTTCCAGTTTAAACACTAGCCAATTTTCTAAGAGCCAATTAGCTGATCAGACCCACCTGCACAGCAGCACTTTGAGCACATGTGTTAAAAGCACTGCATTGTTAGCACAATGTTAACACGCTGTCTGTCAGGTAATATTTACTATTGGCATCATATTTTAGTGTAATAGCATGCTATCATTTGCTAATTACCATAAATTCAGTTCAGTTTTGTGGTCATTAACGAGAGTAAAGGAAAAGTCAGGTGATCACCAAAGTTGTCCAAAAAATGAATGCAAATCCATCCAATAGTTGTCGAACCAAACCTAATAAGGAAACGTAAGGGGGTCACCAAAGTGCTGACAGTTCATCCTCCAGGAACAACGAATATCTGTGCCAAACTGTGAAAATGTATAAGAAAAGTCAAGAGAAGTCATTAGAGACAAGCGGTGGAAGCAGAGGACAATAAGTCTTCTATGGCCTCTTCGTCCAGACACTGAAAATGACTGCCAGTTGATGAAACCTTTACCCAGGAGGAATTTAATATCAAGAATCAAATATTTGAAGGAGCAAAGGCCAAAGATTTCTCAGACAACACGGGCACACTGACCTCAGAAAATAAAAATCTGACTAGTACCATAGAAAGTAGTTTTGCACTGATGAGGTCTCAGTGCTGCACTGTCACATCACCCCCGACACAGCCAGACAAACAATCAGCCCTTCGGTCACTTTAACCTGAACACAGTGGCTGTTTAATGACAAACACAATGAGAGCTTAACTAATTAATAGCAGTGATTGAACAGTGGTCACAGCCTTCAGTAAGCTAGCCAAGGTGTACTTCTCTTTTGTGGTCTCTATGCTAAGCTAGGCTAGTTGGTTCCTGGTTGTAGCTCTTATATGCACAAATATGAGAGCAGTATCTCGTGTAACTCTTGTCATGAATGCAAATCAGAGCATTTCCATGATGTCTAACTATTCCTTTAAACTGTGGGCTTCACAAAGTAACACAAGTAGTTTGATTAACAATAAAGTTGATTTTTATCATCACCAGCAGCAGACTTAATGAACTTTAAATTTGTACAGCAACTTTCCTTCAGAAATAAATGCAGCTCAAAGTGCTTTACAACAGAGAAACTGCATGCATCGAGTGCTTCATGTGAAGTGTAGTCATACTAAGTAGTAGTGGTGTAATTTCTGTTCTTGTAAATTGTTACATGTTTCATCGGCCCAGCGGGGGTTCAAGGCACGGTCAGCTGCTGAGGGGACAAATGCATGGCTATTTGATTCGCCTCTGCAAACACCTGATTTGTCTGAACTATCAGCTGCAATTCCCCTCAGTCTGTATCTCAAACAGACAAACAGAGCGATGAACATACCTGCTGTTCCCTGAGGAGCATCTGCCTCCACGATGGATCCGTTTCATGTGTACATTTGTGTGCTGTTGCTCTGTGTGAGCCGGTCGCATGAGATGATAGCATGTACAGTATGTCAAAAGGATACTGGGCTGCTGGGACCACAAACATAATAATAATAATAATAATCATAATCATGCATGTCATATGTCTCAATGGGTAATTATGAGACCTGAATGGGGAAATTAATTAAAGAGAAATTACTGTGTAAACTGGTTCTTTCACCCGTTTCTTTCTCAAATTCTTTTATGCATCTGTGTGTGTATAGTCGGCTTGTATGCTGTCATCAGATGAGTCACGCTCACAGTGGATCAGCTAAATTGGGGTTAACTGATTACAGCTATAGCATTAACCCTGCAAAGTGGAAGCCAATTCCGCTCCTGACGAGAGTAAAGCCAGCTTCAGGCTAAAGTCAGGGTTAGTCATCTGTGAATCCAAGTCTGCTGGAGGCCAAGAGGTTTTGAGAATAAAGTTGCCTGAAGGCGATAATCTGTTGGCCAGTCATGGAGTTAAAGGATGTGTTTTATATGTATAAGCAGAATATTACATAACTCATTCACAGCACTGTAAACGTCTTTTGTAGCTGCTGGTACTGTTTGTGATGCAGCTTCTGTCTGAGCATACAGTGTGTGGATTAGCTTATTAGATGCCATAAGTGAGACAAACACAAAGACAGAGGTGCTGTCTGCCTCCTCTGTGATGTGTAGCTCAATGCTACACTGAAGCTAACGCAAACTGTCTGCAGGGACCAGCGTCAGAGCTCAACGGAGGCTGTCAAAAGCAGAAATGTGTCGGACATGCGTGTGTCAATAAATGGCTCGTGAGCTTCTCGTGTATGCGTGTGTTTATCAGAGTTGCAGACAGGCTGTTTCTATGTGATGTATGAGAGGGAGTCTGGTTCTGTCAGCTGTGAAAATGAATGTATGTTTGTGCTCTCTGTCTTTCTGCCATGCGTAAAGTGAGCGACAAAATTGGCTGATGTGACCTATGCTTGTGTGTTTTTCAGCGTGTGTGGTGCACACATTGCACTGTTCACATAGCAGAAGCGCCTCGTGTGATCTGTACATGTGTGCATGTGTGCTGTGAGCGTAATATTTGTTGACACAGTATATCAAAATATTTGATGTGGATTGAATGTGTGTGTGTGTGTGTGTGTGTGTGTGTGTGTGTGTGTGTGTATTATTTTGTTTGCGAGGAGACATTTGCATAGAAAATCTGTCAGTAGGGGCTCATATGATTTCTGTGTCCGGAAATTCTCATCATGCTGAGAAAAAGGCGAAGTGGAGCAAGCTTAGAAAGCCTTAAATAATCCAATGAATCCCAAAATGACATATATTATCGTTGGAGGGTATCAGCAAAAGGTATTCCAGACCATTATTGTAGCAAACGTGGTTAGTGTTGCAAAACAGTTGTAGTTTGGTTGGTTGTAGGAACCAAAAACTACTTTGTTAGGCTAAGCTAACAAACTACTTACTTCGGTTTCGGAAACATCGTGATTTGGGTTAAAATATGGACATTACTGTTACATATGTGACGTAAGTGAAGTACTTTCAGTCTCCTGTGGTCTATGAACAGCTGTCTCCTGGCTGAAAGTCCTGCGTTTGTTGGAGCCATCCATCCACCCCGCCTCCTTCATACGAGGACTTTATTCCCCCTTGACTTCCTCCTATACTCCCATCATAATTACTACAGCCACTAGAGGTCGCCACGAACAATAAGGGGAAATATGGCTCGTAATAAGCTATTTAAACAGATGACCTGTACGCTTGTTTGTCTGGTGTGGGGGGGGGGGGGGGGGCTGTTTTTTATAGGGATGATAAAATCTTGTCTATCTGCTGCCTCTGTTACATTCAGCCCTGTACATGTGACATCAGCTACATTTAATACCAGCTGAGAGTGCGGCTGGTGGAGATTTAGTCTCAGAGCCAGTCGGGGAGTATCAAACTGTTCTCCTGCCTTCATCATATCTTACTGCCTAAATCCTGGCATAGAAGTAAGGTTAGGAAAGAAGTCTTCCAGGCAGTCGGACAGAGTTGGAAAAGATCACATAATCCCAGCCTAAGCCATTTCTAACTTTTCTGACTGTGATGAGATGAGTGAAAATCTGCGCCTGAAGAAAAAGAAACAGTAAAAGCAAAAACAGGTTGTCTGTCGGTTTAGAAGGTGGCCAAGTTTACAGTAAAGCCAGTTCTTCAGCTATAATTGCATGTTGGGTCCTGATAGCCAGATTAAAAGGGCAAAGAAAGGGTCACCCCTGCTCTCCTTAGCTGGCCAAGAAAAATACTCCTTTTTCTTCTTCTACCTTTTGGTAAACACTGTGGGTAGTCAACTGCATTTAGACACAGAAGTCTCAAACTGCTCGACTATAGTGCCTGTCAGTAAGTAATTTAAAGCCTTGTATCTATTAAGGTTCTCAGTCATCCAGCTCATAGGATCTCTAGAAAAGGAAATTGGCTGTTTTGTATTTTGCCATTCAACCAGAAGGATTCATCGGAAGCCATTAAAACGCCTGGGACAGCCGACCAGTCAACAGAACAGATGAGGCCTCTTGGAAAAAAAACATCTTTAAGAGCCAACAGCATGTTCATTTGGCTTTGACTTCATAAGATAATTTAAAAGCTTGTGATTATTTGTCACAACCACAGCTCACTAGAGTCCTTTTAGCAAGGTTCTCCCACCCAGCAAGAACGGATAAAACAGATTTAGAAAGACAGCTGTCATGTTTGTTTTAACTTAAAACTGTGTGATATGATTAGAGATTCACCTCACTGTTGTGGCTTTGCTCACGTGGCAACCATAAATTACATTCGGAGCCCTGCTGGATGAGATATATTAGACATGCAAAATTACAGCCAATAGGTGCCTTGCCCTGTAATAATCCTGTCCTGTATTTAACAGACATTGTTTTATTCACCATATCATCATGTGGAAAGATTGGTTATCAAAAGGCGTGAAGGAAGAGGCTTATGTTTAAGCTGTCAGATACAGAAGGCTGATGAGAGTGATGCTGAATGTGGCAGCATCAGGACGTGAAGGCTATGACAATGAAGTAGTAACACACATTCGCTGAGCTTAAGACGGACACAGATAAGGACTCAAATAACATGCAAAACCGACAAAGGCACAGCGAAGAGCACATGTGCACAGAAACACAGAAATAATCTCACTGGTAAAAATGAGAGTTTGTGTCTCAGGATGTGTGCAAAAGCCTAAAACCACAGTTTTTAATAGACAGATACATGGAGCTCAGTGGTTTAGAGCAGAAAAGGACATTTGGTCCAGTAGTTAGTCTAACTGAGTTCAAGCTGCCAATCAGTCTGCATCTTTCTAGTCGGCCATGCCTCTGCAGTGTAAAGCTTGTTTATCAGCGGTGAAGATGCTGTCAACATCGAAATGCTCCATGTTTAATCTCCATTCATGGCAAACTAATTGCTAGCTGACTAACTTTTCGCAAAGCTGCACCTCCATTTATGAATCCTTTGATAGCTCTTAGCTAACATTAGTCGTCCTTGAACAGTGATGTAGGGATCCTGTTGAGTAATTCAAATTGTGACATTACCACTACAGAGTAACTAATATGTAACCAGTCACATTTGAAAAGTAACCAGGAGTAATTACCAAATACTTTTAATACTTTAAGTACATTTTATTAACAACATTTCAACTTTAACTTGTTTTTGAATGCAAGACTTTTACTTGTAAATGAGTATTTTTATTGTAATGATCACGTAAACAATCTGAATGCTTCTTCCACACAGTGCATGAAAGGTTTTCCTTGATTTCCTTGACATGGACTTTTGTGTCACTCTAAGTTTGCGTGACAATGAAGAACTTGAACTCGAACCAGTGCACCCACATGCGTATCTGGGAAGATAACAAAGCTGGAACGTGATTCTGCTGATCTATTCATCTACATTCTCTCTTGTCCTGCTTTCCTTGTAGGTTTTGACCTTGTCTTCTTTTTGCTCTGCACTTTCCTCTCCTGTCTTCTCATCTCCGATCTTCTCCTCTGATATTGTCATTTCACCCTTATGTCTTATTAGGATGCTTTGAAAACAGCGCCATCATCATAATGGACAGCAGAAATTGTTCTGACCGTGCGTTCGCTATGAGAATAAAATCACAATTTCTGCAGAGCCGAGTTTATTCACTCGAAGCTCTTCATTTTCTTATACACTTTTGCTCTACTGAACATACACAATGGGAGGCATGTCGTGTACAAGGCCGAGGCCACACAGCATGTGGGATGTGGGACAGTTTGTGTGTGGGAAGGTGTGGGAGAGGAGATACGGCAGGCATGATAAATGCCCAGGCATGAAAAAATATATTCACCAGCAACCTTGATGACACACACGGAATCGTCACAGGCATGGATAAATATAGAAGTCTCCACCATGAATACGTGAAACCATGCATTTAGTTTGCAAACAAAATGTATAGTTTGCCTTCGCTTAACTGTCTCGCCACGGAGAGCACACACTCATATCTCCATGGTGCGTCTTGTGTGCTTGCAGGGTTCAGTATTATGCAAATGAGCGACAATGTGGCCAACTGAAGCGCAGATGTTTCCATCTTATATTCATCTGCGTGGCAGCTGAACTGATCCCTGAATGTGATCGCTGAGAACCACAGTCCAGCAGTTGGAGAGCTGTTTCAGGCTCTAACCAAGGACGTGCAAAAGCTTGCTGTTTCCAGGCAACAGCACACATATCCACACATCATGGCCACACACACACACACACACACACACACACACTGTGAAACCTTTGGAGAGATAACATCGGAGACAGAGCCATGATCGCTGACAATGTTGGAAATTATTCTGTGGGCTGCTTATTATTCTGTGTACTTCTCCTTATTCCCGCCTCTTCTCTGCGATGGAAACAGGAGAGTGCAGCAGCAGGTATCACCGGTGAACATCTCATGGAAGAACCAGGAACACTTGACCTCCAGATCCCTAAAGGAGACAACACTGGAGGATTTCCTTGGGGATTCTTCAATGCCAGCCCAGTTCAAGAAAAGACAGGAAAGAAACATCACTCTCCCTCTCACGCAGCTTTTTCCCTCTCTGGGAAAAGCAAACCCTGCAGTCCCCACCGAACTGTCACAGGTTTCAGCCGCTGCAGGAACTTTTCTTAAAGGTCCAGTGTTTAAGATTTAGGGGGATTTATTGGCTGAAATGTAATGTAACACACACATTTATGTTTTCATAAAAGCGCATAATCACATGAATAGTTGTGTTTTTGACAGCTTAAAATGAACTGCTTATGTCTACAGAGGGTGCAGGTCTTCTTCCATGGGGTCCGCCATGTTGCACCACCATGTGATACACCAATACCTTTAGGGGAGGGTGCAGCGAAGGGTATTCAGTTGGTTGCAATCTGCAACCTCACCACTAGAAGCCCCTAAGTCCTACACACTGGTCCTTTAACATGCTGGATTCATGGATGCACTTTTTTTCCATTTTGAACTGGCTGGAATTCAGGGGTTACACAAAACTTTACGAAACACGACATAGATCCATCTGCAATGCGACCCACAGAGCTGATTGCTGCCAAGTGAAAAAACTCCACTTTGATATGCTTTTAGGAACCACCCAGTGTCAGCGCTGCTGAAATACTTTCTGCTGTAGTGGATGTCCTTGCACTTCTAGTCTCTCGCTTCTCACATTTTAGTGTGAATTGCTAATTAATGGCTCCGCAGAGTGGCATGACCTTTTCTCTCATGGAACAGTTTGTGAGTTTTACACCTTTAGGGGGCTGACAAGAATATCTGAGCAGACTTCAGGCAGATTTTATTTTGAAAAGGAAGAAATAATGAAGAATGAAAACCTTTTCACCATTACAACAACAACTTGTCCTCTGGAGCATCATCACTTAGGAGCTTTTTAAGCTAAGATAGAACTTTATTTATCCCACATCGGAAAACTAAGACAGCTTTTAAAGACAGCAATAATAGCAAAAATAAAAAGGAGACAAAGGAAAGGAACAAAAGGGACGCAAAATAAAAATCAACTACATACTGTATATTTGTGCACTATATATAAAAATAGTACATATTTGAATTGCACATGGTAAGATAGGAATAATGAAATGTGGTGTTTTTAAATGCACAATGTACCCAACAAGTTTTTCAGACATCAAAAGCTGAAATATTTGCTGTCCTGCTGTGTAGCTCTGCATACCTTTTTGAACATTTCATTGTGTATGTCACTGACACAAGCTCACTGCAGCACCTCAACCTTTAGATTTATCATTATGACCATTACTACTGACCCAAACCTTCAAAGATTTCCTGCTTTTAAGAGCTAAGAGCAGTAGAACCTCGGCAGTCTTCAGACTGAGATAGCTAACCTGAAAGAGGATGACGTCCTTCCTTTCTTGTAGTCCATTAAGAAAATGTGGACGTACTTACCATTAGTATGCAACAATAGCCCCGTCCATGAATGATTCGAGACGTGAAAGGAAAAAGCCTGGCTAAGCATGGAGAACTCTGGAGGAGGGTTGGCAATGGGGTTTATTGTTGAGGTAAGGAGATTAAAATTTGTCCAGATCAGATTCTGGATGCTTCAGGGACAATCAGGAGACAGCATATAACAGACCAAACCCTGCACACAATACTGGCACCTTCTTCATTTTCTCCCGCCTTAGACGCCACTGTACAGGAAAAAAAAAGACAGGTATGGATATAAAATGTGACAGCAAAACACATTAAGAAAGCAATACGGGGAAAGAGAGACGGATATTAGAATGCTGGAGGGAGGAAGAGGAGAAGACTTCACTGAGTGGACGTTGCTTCAACTCATAATAGGAGCTGCAGAGAAGAGGATTATGGGAAGGCTCAGAGGTGCTGCCCTGTAGTCACAATACAGAGAGACGCCACAGTGAGCTGACACCCACGCTGCTCCCTCTATATGACATGCTCTCTATTAGGATGAGTCGCTGTGTGTTCACGTACGTCGAGCTTTGTGAGACCTTCAGAGCGAGGACATCTTTGCTAAGTCCTCATTTGATTAGGACACGTTTAAGAGCTTTACAGATGTCTCTTTCATACTGGCAGGCCCTTCTCCCAGGCTCTCCTTTGATGCTGCAGAAACATTTTCATGCTTGACTGATCTGAGAGGAAGGGCCGTTGATAAAGAAAAGATGTTCAAGGCTTATTGGAAAAAATTAATTGCTGGGCCTACATTGATATCTGTAACACTTAACATTAAAGGCGCTTCGCTTCTTTAGTAAGGTTGCAAAATGAATGGATATGTTAATTGAGACATGATTTGTCTCATGATTATGTCCTTTGTCCTGCTGAAAGAGGCAACTGCTTCAACTGATCCGCACATCTGGATTCTGCCAATCACTGATCGTCACAGTAGGAAATAACTTGAAAATCGTGACTTCCTCCACGCTGGCTCTCATCTTGTGTGTGCAAACAAAAACATGAGAAACTATTTGTAAATCTGATTGTGTTCATGTTAGAATATGAACTGCTGCATATGTGTACGTCTGTCTACATGATATACATACATACTGTACATACATAAATGACAGTGAAGGTCTTATTGCCTCTATAGCAAAGAGAACATAGAGGTCATTTTGAAGGCTGGCCTGAGATCTGCAGACACAGTGAGAATAAGAGCAAACTGTTTTGGGTGTAAACACACACACACACCCACACACACGCACACACACACACAGAACTGCATAGGCATATAGGATTTACAATGGAAAAGCAAGCAGACAAACAAACAAACATGCACAGCACGCGCATTTACAAAGCAATGATTTTCCCACAGTGTTGTAGGATTGGTAATAAGGTTCTGCAGCGATAGCATCTTGGTGCAAGTGGGGGTGAATGAGGTCTGAAGGACAGCGTCTCAAACACCAGACGACTGCTCTCGCCTCTGCGCTGAAATGGATAATGTCTGGTTTGCAACAATGTCGAAATAAAGTCATCATTATTTCTTATCTCGCAGGCAACACTGTAATAAAGGTGCCGCCTGTATGATGTGTAAACTTTGGTCAGGCAACTAAACAAATAAGAATAGTTGTATTTTTAGTTCGTGTTCGGGAAATGCTTCATTTGTTGCTGCTGCTTGCGACCACGGCAAAGACTTTTTGTTGTTCGTGTGACGTGTTGATGTGTTGATGCACCTGTTTTGCTGCACTCTGACTAAGCATGCCTTTATACTTTTGCTTACAAATGTCATGTGATGTATTGCCTATAAGATTCACTCAGGTGTTAACATTCTGGATTCCCAATGAGAAACATTGTTGGCAGCAACAACATGACACAGAGGAAAATATTTGTATTAGATTCCCAATAAGCCCGCCGAGCACACAGCACAAAGTATAGGTGCTTAATCTGTTATATTTATGTATTTTGACAAGATTTCCGCTGCTTTACTTCCCTTTCAAATCCAGAATTTGCTGCATCATCAAATCCCGCTATTGTGTGGTCTGGGTGAGCAAATTTCATTTCATTTCTGAAAGCAGGGAAACATAATACACGCAGCATGATGGTATTATCTATTTTTCATTGTTACGGGAGAGTTGTTGCAGGTCATTGTTTGAGGCACTAATGCACGCACACATGCTCCATTGTAGTTAGAGTATTCCATCATTTCTTATGCTCTACGTAAACACCATTCTTGGTTCGGATCACTATATTCGACTCTACAGACCTACTTAAAGCCGCTTTCCTCCTCTTAATTCTTTCTTTTAGTCAAAGTTTGGTCACGTTATTCTTCAGGGGAGACATTGTTCCTTTATGCTGAAGCTAATACTTCTAATGGTTGAATCAATACACGCCTCTTATATTCTTGCTTTCCGTCGCCACTTGCTGCCCATTCCTCCCGCCCTCATTTAAGCTCATTTCATTCTCTCCTTGTAATCATACGCCCTTCACCGATCTGATCTGTTCCTTCCATCTGTCCATTTCCCTCTCTGTAATTCTGGCTGTTCACCTCCTCCCTCCTGCTCCTCCTCCTCTGTGTGCTCTGGGATAATGAGGTTAGGTACACGGCTCTTGTCATTTTTTAAAATGTTAAATAATCAAACTTTATTAGAGTGATTAGTGAGCTCTGTTTAAGTCCTCCAATTCTCTATTTAAAGGTCCAAGAGGACTAACTGTGTTTGCAGGTTGTGCCTCTCCTGCTGTGGGGAGTCGATGAAGCCATCCTCTCTGTGGATAATATAGGTTTGGGTTTGCGAGAAAAGTTCACTGATACATATACACAAAAAAACTTTTGAAGCAGATGGCTAAGACTGAATGTGAAGTCAAGTTTATTCATATAACTCAATACTGCAGAGACTCCCTATAAAAAGCCTTTAACAGGACAAACAGACATGCAATAGATGTGTGTAAAACCACAATACAGACCATCAGGGTGACAAAATAATATATTCAGTAGATTGTAAACACGAATGAATGAATGAATAAATTAATGAATGAATAAGGATCCAGGTGGACGTTCAGCAACTCCCAGATAGGACCTCTGCCAGGTGACCTCTTCTCCACAATGCCGATCTGGAAAGAGGACAAACAACACAAACACGAGAGCCAAAGCTCAATTCACAGCGGTACACAGAAGGAGAGAGACAAGAGGAGCGGCTGAATCTCCTGGAGGATGACGGTCCAGATCAAAAACATCTGGAACGAGACACCAGCAGCCAGGGGAGACAGAGAGAGGCACCAGGACTGCCAAGATGAGGCGACAGGGAAGAGGAAGAGAGAGAGCGGGATGGGCAGAGCTTGAACGCTCATGACGGGATAGAATACACAATTCAGGGGATCAGGCATGCATGAAGAGATGAGCGCATTCACAATTTTCTGAGCCAACAGAAGCGCCTTAAAGTTTTATCTGATGTGGATAAGGAGGCAATGAAGGGAAACTTAAACAGGTGTAACGTAGTCAAATGTTCCATAATGAATGGTCCAAGTCTGAATGAAACAAAGACGTGAATTAGGGTCGCTGCATGAGCCAAGGACAGAAAACACGAGAGATGAGAGGGAAGGATCAAAAGTAAAACCAGAGCCCTCGGCGGAAATTTCACCTCCCTACAACTGTGAACATAAAATAACACAAGAGCAACTAACCCGATACGAGAAGCTGGAGATCAAAGAAAGACAGAGAGCTACCTGTAAAAAGCTTTCTTAGATCACACACTTAAAGTTAAACCAAGTATTGCCACCTGAAAACACTCATAACAAAACGAACCTGACGCTCAGGGGAAACTCGGCTTTTAAGGCTTGGCACAGCTGATGCCGCTTAAGCGAGTCAAGTGAGTAAGTGATGTGTCTGTGGGGGTTCATAGGTAAGCTGACCAACGGCTGTGACGCCGCCATTATATCACACTGCGATAAGATTTTGCCTTTTATAAGCGTGTGCCAACACAACACAACAGCTTTAAGGGGGCCAGAAGTGCCTTGCGAACAAGGTTGATCTGCTAAAATGTTCCAAATACTTCAAATGTTTTACTAAAGTGCAGTAAATTACGTTTATCTTTCTAATAAGTGGAAGCTTTCATTCGTTTCTGTGCCTTCCGTCCGTCTCTCCATCTCTGATCATCTTCTATGAACATGCTGTGTTTATCTGCTTGAAATTAAAATAATGACATGAATTGTCATAAACTGTGCAGAAGGAACAGTAACGCAACAGCGCTTTCCATTACTCTCCATGACCTTAAGTGAGTGTTAACTGAATTATCCATTATCCTCCTCTAAACTCCAGTTGACTCTTGTGGCTGCATGTGCACAAATGTTTTTTTCCCGCATGTTCGACGGCCTTCTCTTGATGAAGCATTAATGGTGGGCAACATTATTAGATAAGAGGAGATGGGAAACACTATTAGCAAGCAGGCAGCTTGAAAAATGGAAGAAAAACAATGCAGATAACATCCAGCCTGTAAGAGTGAAAAAAAAAAAATCTTTGCAAAGTGCTCTAAAAACATTGTTGGGAAAAACACACAGTGCTTCAAGTGAAATTCCATTTACTGCTCTTGGGCTTGTAAAAATGAAGGCAGCGGCAATACAGAGTAATTTATTATCAAGACCTGAGGTGATGCAGATCCAAACAAAAGCAGGCTATTGATTTTGAGAGAGAGAATCCTTACTGTATGTAATCAAAAAAATCAATTCACACACACACACACACACACACACACACACACACACAGAGTTGTGTGTACATAATTTATGGCCTTACTTGCACACATATTGTACTTCCTTGAATGCATGTCCTGTAAGCACACCTCAGCATGAGCGGCTTAAACGTGTTCATCCATCAGGCCGGAATTTTCCGAATTGTCCAATAAACTTTTGACATACAGAGATTTTAAAGCCTTTTTAACTCCAGCAAAAAAAAAAAAGGGGGACACAAAAGTAAAGTCCTTTAAGCTGATATGAGACGATACCACTGAAACAGGCCAATTATGTGCAGTCTGTTCTTAAAATGATGGTGAGCTTTGTCCCTGTTGGCCGCCATGAATTCTTTCAAGCCAATTACATCAAACACATTTGTAAAAGTTCAGGCAGGGAGGGCAGGACCTCCGCTGATCTATCAAAAAGGCAAGAGCTGGGATCTGAGCTGGTCTAACCTGTTGCAGAACAATATGGGCATTTAGTGACAGTGTCTTAATTTGGAAAGGTCCAAGCTTTAAATTTGGATTTAATGCACAAGAGTCCACAGCCATGCTTCCACAGTGGAAGCTAACATGCTCATAGTGACAACATTTACATGCTAATGTTAAGCAGGTAAAGTTTAGTGTGTTTGTATGCTAACATTCAGTAGGCAAGGCACACAATACGACAAATACTGGTTGAAACCCTGGTGCTTAAATGCTGTGTAGGCAGGTGCATCTTGATTGCTTGATTGAGCGCACCTGTACTCAGAAGGAGAGGAGGCTGGGCCCAACCTGTCGACCACGCCCTGCAGCATGGGCGTGGTAGTGGGGGGAAAAGTGGACCTGACTACCCAGGGCCTGAGTAGGGAGAGGGGCCCATGACAATCCTGAATTTTTATTTATTTATTTATTTTTTTGTGATGTTTTTATTTCAAATGAATTGGGCCCTCCAATTAATTGGTGTCATAATTTATTTCAAATATATTTATAACATCAACTGAGAGAATGAACTTTATGTCACAGTCCTCCCAACATATTGGACATTCTGGGCCCCCCCCTCTTGGACGCGCAAAATGGTTTAGTCCGCCCGACAGCGACCGGCGACAAGTGTAACGTCAGCGAGCCCAGATTGAATGACCAGGGGGTTAGACAGCATGCTGCCCAAAAAGCAAAAATCGGGGTATCAAAAGAAGAAAGAGCGGAAGGCAAAAGAAAAAAGGCAGAATGAAGGGAGGCAGCTGTTGACTGCTTTCTTTCCAAAAGGTGAACCGAGTTTGCTTGTTATGCAAAATCCAATTAAAGTTAACGTAGTCCACTACAGACAGCTGCTGCTGATGTTGTATGCTCATGTGAAGTCTTTAGCTTTGCTAGTTTCCAACCAGGCTGCTTGCAGCTTTTTGCAGCTTTAGATAACGTTAGTTGTCACTTTACATCTCATGTCAGCAAGGCTTTATTTCTTTTTCTGCAAGCTGAAGAACAATTTGACAGTCAACATTTTGTACTATCGCAGGCTCTGTTGATAAAATGACATAGGCCTTTAATGTAAAAAGCAGAAACCAGTCACAGCTTCTTTTTTTCACATTGAACCTTAATATTTTTCTGTTCATTTATACTGTACCATCTCATTACAAAAGTAATGCAGCTTATTTGATTTGATCCTGAGTGTGCAGTTGTCTCCTGTTCTCCTGTTCAAGAATAAATGTTTTTAAATCAAAATTTGTAAGAGTGTCATGGATCAAAACGTTAGTACAGAAACCAGATGTAGCCTAATGTTTTAGGTATTTGAGCAGAAGTAGACCAAATGCATCAATTCAGGTGGTGAATGAAAGAACCACTCATCAATATAATCTGATCTGGCTGTAGCTTAAAACCCTATTTATGCTTTTTTAAATTTTAAATAAATACCCTCTTTTTGTCTTTTTCTTCTTTTTTTTTTTTTGCCCACGCGCCTCGTACACTGGCATGGATAGGGGCCCACTGACATTGAGAGTGTACAGGGCCCAGAATTTGGTGCTACGCCCCTGCCCTGCAGTAACACAGACTCAGACTTGACGGACAGCGGAGAGACAGACAGGAGACAAAAGGAGAGGGGAAACAGGATGGGAGACTCCAGATCTAAACAAAATGACCAGCTTGTGGTGCGAGAGAGAAAAAAAAAAATCAGGGGATCACATTATATCTGTGTCAGATTTCATGGCTATCCATCCAATAGTTGTAGAGATATTTCATTCTGGATAAAAGAAACATCTCGACCTACAGGTAGTGTACGATTCAAACAGTGGGTCTGTGCTACAGGATGTTGCTGAGTCAGCCTTCCCTAAGTTGAGTGGAGGTGGTGGATTAATAGTGAGTTATTTCGGGAAATGTGGCTTTGTGGAAATAGACACTTACTGCTGTGCAACCAGTGTAATGCCATGAAATGAAACTATGGCTTTTATCATTTATCTTCTTTTTACTATTACACCCTTTGCCATCAGTGTATTGATTCTTCCCTCCGGCCATGATGATAATGATCATGATGATTAATGGATTACATGAATGATACTGGGCCAGCAGCATGCAGCTAATGTGTCAGCCATTGACCGGGTTCACAGGCCTTAAAGAGGCACACAACCTGAGTTTACAACTCTGGTAAGTTAAATAGCAGTAAGTAAGCAGTAAATTCACAGCAAGTACTGTAAATGTATTCATGATGATGTAAGCCATTTTATGTACTTGTAAATATAGAAACACAAACACTCTCATTCACACACACACACACACACACACACGCACATAAGATCTGGATTTGAACGTAGACTCCAAAGAACATAACATAAATTATTAGGCGTAATATCGACAAACACCAGCAGAGCAAATTTGATTGCTTCCAATTTACTGAGCGGGAAGGCGTGTTTGACCTATAGGGGGATGCTTCCTGTTATTGAATTTGTGCTACTGAAAATGTTCTGATTAAGCACTTAAATACATTTCAGAGAACCTAAAAGTCACCAGCAGATCAACTCAGGAGAGTGTCTTGGTTAAGGACGTCAGGAGCATCTTTACTGAACAACAACAACAACGTCGGCCATATTTGTGCGGAGGCAAGAGCTGGCAAATATAAGCTAAATAGTGGCGTTTGCTCATGAATAAATGTAGTTTTCTATGATGGCTTTTTTGATGATGATGCAGACCTGCCACCTGCAATGCACCATGGTAATGTCAAAGGTCATCATTGCCTCAAGCAGATAGATCATCAGGTGAATCAATGGCTTATTATGCCCTGCGAATCCCTAAGTGAACATCGCTGAATATCATACGTGCAGTGCAAACATATGAACGAGCACCTGTGTTATGTCCGTAAAATATGACGATGAAGCCTCGTCAAGGCAACAAGTATGATTTATTTGGGGGGTATTTTATGCAATCATGAAAAAATACATGTGTACTTGTGATGATGTAAAATGTGACTCCAAAATATGAAGGCCATTTTTCTGCATTTTCCATTTCAGAGGGATTCCTAATTTCAGACCCTGCTTCCAAACCCCCTTAAATGTAGAGGAGCAATAATGCTGCCAGTGTGTTGTTACAAGACCTTTTCTCCCTTTCTGTTCTTATTCATGCTGCTTCAGTTTCTGTCTTTAAGGGCCCTCTTTTCTCTGCATGTTGCTATTTGTACTTACATCCATGTTTTTTTTATATATATATATGTTTGTCAGGTGTCTAAATTACATTCTTTTTATCCCCCTCACAGTCTCGTTTACATCTCTCATCTCCCTTCCATCAGCGCCCTGTAGCCTCAGGGGAGGTATTCTGCAAAGGGAGTTGGGCTGATTGAAGACAGGAAACAGACGACAGGAAGGAGGAAAGAGCAGATTAAGAGGTGACAGTTCTAAACAACCCTCCTGAAATCACTGTTATCCTCGTGAAGGGGTCTGCGTGCCTGTGGTGCTTGCAGCTGCATTGTCTGGAGCATTAGCTCTCAGTAGGGTTTCTCATAGCAAATTTGTCCAAGGTGAGGGGCGAGGCACTGAAAGATTCATTTATTCCTTCGGGGAGGCATAATGACAAGACCTCACTCTGTAGTGAAACCTCTCCTGGAGCCAGGCCCAGTGGGTGGTGCAGGATGTCAAGCTGAGGAAATACATCGAAAAGCTGGCTCTGGGCTCCTGGTAAGGGGTTGGATTTTTCCAGAATTGCACAGGGGTGAGAAACACCATTGCTGGGATACAAACAAGGCCCCGGCTCAGCCAGTTTGGCAAATGAGATGATCAGGTGCGTCCACTTGATACATGTCATATGGGCAGCCAAAAGGGTAGTAATCATCAGGTGAACGGCTGCCAAAAACACAAACAGGTGTAAGAAGCATCTAAAAAAAACAGACTCAGGAGTTAAAGCAGAGTCAGCATTTAGAACAGCAACACTGTGGACATAAAACTAATGCACTTCACTTATTTTGTGCACTGTCGAGTTCAACTTTGTCGAACTTTGATAGGGCTTAACCAAGCCCTTAAGTCCAAAATAGAGGAAGCTGTCGTATTAGTTATGTCACACCATCAAACTTTTAATAAACCTGCTCTACAGGAAAAGAAGCAATGCCAGAAGAGCTTTTCCCCTTTTTGTCCAAAGTAGTAGCCAGTGCTAGCGAGCCACTCGATGAACCACAATTAATCACTTCGCCGCCAAGCATTCAGTACCACCTATTTTGCAGGCACATGACTGGATTTTGCTGTTCTCCTTTAGATTAGAACACTTCGAAATATAACTGAGAGTGCATCTGTACAGAAAGGTAATTTGTTGTATCTCGTCTTTTGAGGTATTTTATGATTCAAGCATGGACACTAAGCTTGACTTAACCTTGTAAGTTGCCCTTATTTGTGTTTATTTCATACAATGGCGTACAGAGCAACTTGTCCTCTGTGTATATAAAGACACTCCCCACACTGATTCCAGCCGAGATTGCCATTTGGCAGTGAGTCACTGCTCCAGATGAAGGCTGACACAGATGAATTAACCACTGGCTTAAAGGGAAATCAAACACAAACACTGTAGGCGCATGCACACACACTCACACACAACAAATATGAGAGGGAGCCAATATGACAGCTGTGCAGATATACAGTACATATTCCAGCTAAGTAACAAACATACACTACAGGATATGCACTCACACTAGTGCATTACAGTATAATAACCAGCGAGTGAGTTTGCAGCTAACGTCACTGAGAGCAAATAGACAAAACTTGACGATGCACGTGACCTAAGAAAGTCTTAAAATTTAAGTATTTCATTCATTTGTTTCAATTTTGTATATTCAGGAAAGACGAGAACAGAGAGAACATGTGGAGGAAAGAGGAAACAGGTACAGATGGAGGAAACATAGTAGCAGAGGCTCTGTGTGTGTGTGTGTGTGTGTGTGTGTGTGTGTGTGTGTGTGTGTGTGACAGACATGTCAGACTCAAGACCAGTTAATTGTTGATTGATATCAGACAGAACTGTTCCTCATCCTCATCCTCAGTCTGACATTGCGTCCACTCTAACTGATTTCTGTGGGGGAGGAGGATTCAACTTTTCCCAACCAATCACTAGACAAACGTATCCACCTCAATCTAATGTCATCTTAAGTTGACAGTGACATGTAGCCATGCCAGCAGGCTGGTTTTGCTAGGGTTTTAAGAAGGGGGCAGAGAGGAAGAACAGCCTTGATAGCAGTGTCCCTCTTGTCTCACCGTCGTTGTTGTTTCTCCTCCAACTGGGGACATGACAAAAACTATGTTGTCAGGAAACATGTTACGTGGATGGACATGCTAATTTTCACTCCTTTTCTGGCAAGATTATGACATTTGTGCTCGCTGCACTCTATTTCCATCTCATCATCATCATCATCATCATCATCATCTCATGAAAGATATAGAAACTCTTCACTGTTTTCCAGCTCATGTAATTTCCCCAGAAGTCATCAAAGTAAGTTTGTGTGTGTGTGTGTGTGTGTGTGTGTGTGTGTGTGTGTGTGTGTGAAGCCTCATTTTAGCCACTAATCTGTATTCTTCTCCTTCTCCCTCTTCATGCCTCAGACGGGAAAGCAGTGTCCAGCTAGCAGCACTTAGTGGAATTGGATGTTTTAGATCAAACACACACACACACACACACACACACACACACACACACACACACATCTTATGTAATTCACTAGCAGGTATTTTATCATATAAACCTGAATGCATATTGTGTAACATCTAGATTCAGTGCACATACCCACCTACCATTAATGTATTGAGTATGCAACAGCAGGTTTTTTGGAGGGAGGGGCCTGGGGCTGAACCCTCTGGGGAGACTCATCAAGTTAAAAAAGACAGTGTACTGTACTGCTGCCATTGCCCGGCTACAAAGGAAAAATGGCAAACAACACAAAGGAAGCGCATCAGCCGTGCATATCATATGTTGGATATTTAATTGATGTCCAGTATGGGTAACATAGTGAAGGCCTTCATATACAACTCTCTACTGCGTCACACTTGCATGCACAAAATGGCAAAACTGTAAACAGTAATGGTAAAATGATAAGACACAGAGGATGAATTGGCCTAATGCAAAAACAAGGGACGTTTGTGTGAGAGATGAAAGATCACGTAAACCTTTCAGATACATATGATGTGATGAAAGCTCGCCATTCAGCCTCATTTCGCGGCTCCTTCTGTCTTGTTTAAACTTTGAGCATCTGCAGACTCATTGTCAGCGCTCAGAGAAAAGATGCAGGCAGTAAAGTTACCTCTGCTGAGGAATATGTATGTATAATGTAAATGGAATATGCATTAGTAACTTCAGACGGGGAATTCAGCAAACTTGACTTTTAACACGTAATTTTCCATATATTTTATGAATTTCTACTATTTTACAAATGTGCATAAAAACATACAAAATCTTGCAGCTAATGCACAAAATGCAGTATGCATATTTTCAATGAATTAACATTCTGGCTGCTCTTTCAGTATTTGTCTCAATGGCACACACACGCTGCTGCACACACACACACAACTGCATTAACAACAATTCAGAGTCTCAGGAGTTTCCCCAAGTGCCTCTGTGCACATAATGAGTGAGTTTATTTACCTCAGGACACAAAGCAAGTGTAGTTAATGCCAGTTTTACTTGTTTAAAGTTGAAGCTCAAAGTTGGAGGGTATAAATAAGATAAACATACACTGCACCAGGAGGCAGACAGGTCGTCAAAATCAGGCTGATAATGGGCAGCGGAATGAGTTTAACACACGTGAAACATCGGCAATGTGGCAGACATGGTGTAATCGCGCCCCAGAGCCTTCACACTCTCACTTTTCACTCTGTCTACAGCATGCTTGAGGAGGTTTTGTCATTTAAGGCTGTCCAGGCTGTGAACAGTGAACCTGCACTGGTCTTATCAGAGGGCATCCCACAGTTTACCTCTTATTATATCCTCCCCTTAATGTGAAATTTACTCTACAGCTGAGAGGTTTATATGAAGTGAGACTTCAAAGTGAGGGGCGAGTCAGCTGAGGTCGGTTTGGGAGAGGGCAGTTGAGTGCAAGTGCTAATTGTTAGAATAGAAATTACAGAGACTATTATGAGGACGCTGAACCAGGTGGAGGATGAGGCCGATAAAACCATGACAGCATGCAGGTTTGGCAGCACGGATCGTTTAAGGCTCAGTTTGATGGTCATTAAATGAAATGAACGTGCAAGTACCCGCCATGTAATGTCTTGCAACAAGTGCGCAGACACATTCAGCATGTCCACTAACAAGCTCCAAAAATACAGTGCGCCTCGTGAGGAATATGTATCAAGGACGATGGCGTATTAGACAAGACGGCGGCTGAAAACAAATAGACACATAACCTGACTTTGGTAACAAATGTACCTTATCAGTCTACTCACTTATCAGCGGTCATGGTTGATTTGTGATGCAACTGCGAAGCCTCTTGATTTAAAAAAAAAAAAAAAAAACAGTTGTCGCTGTTGTACAAAAGCAATGACTTATTCAAGGTTCCTCTGCCAGAAATGTCTCTTGCTCAGTGAAAATGCAGACTCAGAAGATCCTGTTCAATAATGAATTCCCTCTGTCTCTGGAGTTACAAGAAGAAGCGCCTGTGCTTGTCACTACGATGCTGAATAATGTAATGAAGTGAAATGCCACGTCAGGGCGACTGTCAATCAGTCCAACATCTACACTGACATTTTCAAATGTCACAAATGTGTTGCAGTTTGTCGCATCAGCTGTGCAATTATTGTCCAAATCGGCTATTACCTCCGGTTCAGCACATTTAAACACTAACCCAAATCTGACTGTGTGTGTACAGTGTGTGTGTTTGCCTTTCTGTGTCACTGTCTTCTTTTCAGTCCTGCGTATGTTCCCCCACTTCCCCTCAGCTCATTACTCCCACTCTCTCGCTCTCCCTCTCCTTCTCACTCTCGTTCATTTTCTCTCTCTGCGTCCCTCCCTCTGATCAGACTCTATGACAGGAGAGAAAAAGGAGGACGTTAAAAGAAACATTACAGCATCCTGCAGTGTCAGCAATTTACTTTGAGATTGCACACACACACACACACACACACACACACACACACACACACACACACACACACACACTTTCCACTAATCTCTTCAGGATAAACAGCGCTGGCTTCTTTTAAAATGATGTTTATGTTTGTTCTAAAGATGAAGTGGAATCCTTGAGATGCACGCTAACCAATAGGTTTCCATTGTGTCGGGCATGTCCAATCGACCCAGCAGCAGCAATTGAATCCACTGATGAATCAACCCCATTTGGCAGACATTTGGTCAGTACTTGGACGTATTTATTGGAGACAGTACAATGTCAACAGGGACAGCTCAAGCTGCTGCTGATGTGGACCATGTGATACAGTCAAAAACTCAAATGAGTAAGAGTGCCTCGAGTTAAGATTGTTTTGTAAAATGATATATATATATAATATTTCCCACCTGTAAAAGTCACAATGTCTGATATTACAGATCTAGCAGCCCTATTCATTTTCATGTTTAGCCACTTAGCTGCTTAGATATTCTGATATAATTTGGCAAACAGCTGAAAACAACAAAAATAATTTACAGATAAAGACAGATGAGGCGTCACTGAATGGTTACGTGACTTTGGAGATGATGCGAGTAATATATTGTGGCCTTCACAGTCACCTGAGCTCAACCTAAACGAACACATATGAGAGATTTCAAAACCAATCATCCATCACTTTATCAATATCATTGATCACATGCTTGGTTTGTTAACGTCTCTGTTCATGTGCAGCGTTGACAACTGACGGCCCACGTTTCTCACAGAGTTTATCGAAAACACCATATGTTTGCACACGCAAGTGAAGCACAGAAAACCAAACAATACGACGCATGGCGATGAAAGAGTGATGGCATCTCCCTATCGTTTATCTCCTCCCTGCTCTTCCCCCTTTCTGATTCAGAAACTCACATCTGTTTACCAGAAACCCATATGCTGCCTTTCCTCCTGTTGTCCCGAGAGGCAGACAGAAAATAAATAGGTGAGAAAGGAAGATGGGGGAGAGAGGAAAAGAAAAAAAAATGTCAGGACCTCCTTAACAGGGAAGTGAGAGGTAAAAAGAAGGAAGGGAAATAAGCAAGTCAGATAGTAAAATAAAGTTTGCAGCAGTAGGTGGGAGGAGAGGAATAATTGGAAAGAAAGGAAATGGGCTAGAAAGTAGGAGAAGACATTAGAAGGGAGGAGAAGAGGTGGAGGAGAAAGGAAGGAAGAGGGAGGTGCTTGACACACAAGCTTCCTTCTCTACATGCACAGCCAACCATTTACTCAAATGGGTAAACACACACACACACACACACACACACACACACACACACACACACACACTCACAACTTTTGGCTTACTGATGGCACCGGGAAGCGAGGGCCAAAAACAGCAAGAGATTGCCAGTGAAGTCACTTTTAAGGACGGGAAGTAATTAAAACCTGCTATAATTAGCTCTGTACCACCACAGAGTGGGTTTATTACTCTAAGAAAGGAGCAGTCTTCTTTGTGTGTGTGTGTGTGTGTGTGTGTGTGTGTGTGTGTGTGTGTGTGTGTGTGTGGGCGGGTGTGTGCGTGCACACGCGTGAATCTTTCATTTGTATTCTAGGTGCTTAATTGTCCTCAAGAGAAAATCATTTTTCACATCTATGGCACCTAAAAACAAACACTGACACAGTCGATCTCATTCACAACAAACAGCAATTAATCACCTGAAAAGAGGAGCAGAATCAGCAGAAAGGCTCAACCAAATGATGTCAGAGTGACGGTTCTGGAAGAAGTAACACAGCGTTTCTTGAACCGCAGAGCTGGAAACGGCTGCAGGGTGCCTAACTTCAAACATTCTGCACGTGCTGCACGTTGGCCACTCCTCAACCAGTGTTACCACTTCAGGTGTTTTCCATCAGCTTTCAGCTGCCCTAAAATTCAAGGAAGGGGCACATGGATCAAAGAATCTCTTATCTGTTTATCACTTTCAGCCATGCCGGCGGCGGGCTTCTCGATGTCAGTCCCCCACTGTGGTCCAGACTATAGGATGGTGTATGTCCAAAATCTTGTCATGGTATATATAATTTTATGTCGTATGTGTTGTTATTGTTACATGAATTCAATTAAGAAATGGTTTCAAATGACCACGTCATACTTTACTTCATCAGATTTGATTATTTTCTTCTTTTATTTGGAACTTCCATACAAACAATAACTGCATCACATGTGACAACCTTTGAGTTAAGACAGTAAAACTAACTTCCTGTCAAAATGGAGGCTTTGAGGCTCCAAACAGATGCAATAAAGATGCATTACCGCCGCTAACTGTCGCACCCAGGGCCTGCTGCCCAAATCATGCTGCCCGCCCTGAACATATATCAGAGACACTAAAGCTGTTTTTTCATTTAGACTCTGAACAATTTCCTCAAAATCAGCTCTTATTCACACATGCAGCACAATTTAAGTATTGAATGGGTTGCCATGAAATTTGGTTGCCATGGTCCCCACAAACATCAGCATGTTAGCACTGTCATTGAGAGCACGCTGACATTAGCATTAGCTATTCCTTAGCTGGAGAAGAGTCACTCAGAGTTATTTACTTATTTCAAGGTGAACCTAAATGCCTGCTGTGATGTACGTCGAAGACGTTTGGATGATGTTTAAAAGGTTTTACTCTTTAGTTTTTAAAACTGTTTCATGAGCTTTGTCTCATTTTGGGCCTCCCTAGAAAAAAAAAGGCAGGTGTTTGGGACCAGAGTGGAGACGTGGGAAAAGGAAATAGAGCGAATGATTTGGGCTGAAGGTGCTCTCTGATTGACGGCCGTGATGATGGGGTCAGGTCGGTTGGAAGCGGGGAGGCCAATTATTTTTGATGCTGTGTGGGTGAATTTAATGAATCTGCGAATCTCCAACTGAGAGCGCAGCGAGGAAACAGATGGACAAAAGAGGAAGGACAGAGTTTGTTAAACTAAAGTGCATGTGCTCACTCGCAGTCGGAGAGACTGCAGGTGTGTATCTGTGTAGATTCACTTTTGTATATGTGTGTGAGTCGGTATGGGAGACTTGTGCTTGAGTTAGTGAGTACTGCAGATCCCCTAAATCTTACATGACAATCTTAAATCTGGCTTTTATGTCCCTCCAGTCCAGTTCAAAGGTCTACAGCTCTGTTGCATGCCAAAGGGTTAAGCTCAGTGTATATAGTGTATTACACACATGAATAGTACCTCATTAGCGAGCACTGTGTTTGTTCTGGCGTGAGCAGATGCCATAGATGTCTTCCTCAAAGCTGAGAACAAAATGATGTCCTCATTTGAGATCCATGATTCTGTTCACTGCTTTGGTCCGGCCTTGCATGACTGAGAAATGAGAATATTAAATGATTAAACACTCAGCAGATAATTAGTCCATACATTAGACATTTCAGCCATTATCACACATGCCTTTTGTTGGCCCTGAACGCATTCAGTGACATCAGATGTTTCTGTATTTATCGCCACGTGCACAGAATTCATTAGGAGAGCTGAACTATTTGCTGGAAACTGGAAAATGCAGTTTTGCTGAACAGCAATGCTGAACGTTGAGAAGACGTTGTGTTCCTGTGTACCGAATACACCGAGCGGAGAGGAGTCAAAGTGGTATTGGTTTTAGCAGGTTAGAGCTCATTAACTCTCCACTGTGACTGTTCTCATTTCAGCTTTTAATTATCATCTCTCAGTTTCAGTGATTATTCTGGCCGTTCATTATATGAATGTGCTGTTTTTATTGAGTCACTTTTCCTGATTTTCTGCCTGATGGATCCGACAGCAGTGATGCTAATTTTAACTGTGCGTATGTAGCCCTGCGTGTGAGTGTGTTTGAAACAGAGACATCTACAGCATGCGTGGAAAGGAGAAGAGTCAGTGTGTGTGTGTGTGTGTGTGTGTGTGTGCGTGTGTGTGTGTGTGTGTGTGTGTGTGTGTGTGTGTGTGTGTGTGTGTGAACTGTAGGATGTGGTTGTACTTGCAAAAGTGAATCAGAATCTCAGTGTTTCTGTGTATACACTGTGTTTACATGTGTGGACACTATTCCTAAACAAATCTCATAATTAGGCAAACACTTAAAAGGGGATTCCACCATGCACAGCTCTGTCGATTAATGCTTTTGGTTAAAAATGCATAAAACAGGCATCATTTCACTGTCTGACACGAGCATCAAATGTTCATTAAAGTCATGATGAATAGTCCGACCTTGGCAAATTCATATGAGGTGTATAATGCACCTGCTCCCAGTCCTCTTTGATGTTTCTGCCTCTTCATCACTGTCTTCCTCATCATCACCTGCAGACTGCTTATATGCATCCATAATCTTAGCACACTGTGTGGTCCAGAAAGCCTTTTTTTTTTTCCTGTTTTGGCGCACCCTCTCTGCACCAACACTCTCTCTCTTTCTATCCATCGATGCCTCTGCAGCGAGTGCTAGATGCTTTTAACGAGTGCTAACTGCCCGAGTGGAAGATGCTTTCAGTTTCAGTTGTGATGGCAACTGCTACCTGCTATTATGGACTGCACCAGCTGTGTCGATGCAGCTAAGATGACCTATTGAATGTCTGTATGTCGGCTATGTAATGCTGAGGCTCGTATATATATATATATATATATATATATAAAAAAGACCAACCCTCACAAGAAAGTTTTTACTTTTTACTCAGTTACATGGTTTGTTTGACCTTCTACAAACTAAATGCATAAAATGAATTACATGACTCTATTCTCCACCTTTTCTGCATCCATCATTCATTCTTCTAAAATTCAATATCTGTCTATTCTGCATGTCTCCTTCATTAACCTCACAGCGGTGGCCATGGCACATATCACCCATCTTGTTGCTACTCTCTATCAGTGCTTTCGCTTTGTGATGGTGGAGTGACCGCTCTCACTGCAGCGACTTCTCTCTGAAACTTTAATACCAGAAAAGTGCCGTCTGGTGTCTGGAGGCAGGACAACGGCGGCATTTTCCAAACAGTCTTGGTAGATCCTGAGCAATGATTTAGCAATGATTATCTCATACTGCTTCTCTTCACATCCATCTAAAGTATAGACTTTGCCAACACACTTGAAGGTTATGGCAAAATATATCCTGAGGTCCACCGTCAAAAAATAAAGTTTGAGTCCAAATAACTCAATATCAATCAAATGCAGCTGGTTTTAACGTACAAGTCAGAATTGCATTGCACCACGTTGCATTTTTTTTTACAAGCTTGTGCATGCATTGGGATGAGGCTAATATGAAAATAAAGTTCATTTGAAGTGTCTAAAAAAAATGAGAAAGAGCCATTGACAAAATTGTGAATGACTCCTTTGCCTCATTTGCAGACGATCCCTAACTTCAGCTAATATATTTCTACCCATTTACATCCCTGCATTAGTGCTAGTGCTTCATAGCAACGTCCTCGTGAAGAGTGAATGTAAAGAAAAGCTAACTGACAGCTCACAGCTCCCCCTTGTGGACAACCTGCGGCTTCCAAAACGCGTGTTCATGAATGTGTGTTTCATTCATCCCTCCATTCATTCCATCCCAGAAACATCTCTCTTTCACTCCGATTCGTTGCCCTCTTATCTCTCCCTCCCTCGTCTTTCCAGCAGACCGACACAACCCCCCGCCGTCCTTCTTCCTCCCTCTCTCTCTCATTCATCATGGTAAGCTCCAGTGACAGGGGAGCGCTGCTCTGTGGCAGTCCGCTTAGTAGAGCCTGACGCACACAGCCTTGAAGACAGCCTCGCAAAATGAAAGTGAGAGAGAGAGAGAGAGAGAGAGAGAGAGAGAGGTATCGGACAACATGTAAATGAGGGAGGTGAAACGAGAGAGCAGGAAAGAAAGACGAAGAGGTCACATGCTCTCCTGGTGGAGCTCTCATTGGCCGATACTTTCCATCCTGTGTGTGCATGGGTGTGTGTTTGGTGGGTGACCTTGGGAACTATGGCCTGGTGTCTGTGTGTGTGGGTGCTTGTTGTAATGGTGAACATTTCAGCAGCTGCAGCACAAAAAGATTTTCAGATTTTGTCTTTCAAATATTCAGATTTAGAAGTTTAAAATCTGATTAGCTTTAATCGTCACATTCAGACTTTGTTGACTCTTCTGCTGGAGAAAAAAATGCACCGTTTTGTGAATAAATATCACAGAAATGCCCAAAAATATGTTTGCTTAATTCCGTTGAACAAGTAATGCGTTAATTTAGATTTCAAGGATTAAATTGATAGCATAAAATAATTTGCGTCTGAGGTGTGATGATTGTGCCATAAATGCATTAAATAAGCATTTGAGCAAGATGTGGACATTTTCATTTGCAGTTTTATACATTCAAAAAATGTCTTTCTGTACTTTAAGAAGTACAGTACAAAAATTCATAGGCAACAGGCGTAGATGTTACCAAAGAATCATCAAGGCACACAGGAATAAGCTGATTTTGAAATGAAACATCAATCAAAATAATGGGGAGGAAGTGCCATGAACACTGAATTTACAGGCAGATTATCCTCCTCCAATCAAATACGTAATGTTGTATTGGCGCTCTGATCATACATGCCCAATTTGTTAGCTTTGTTAGCGAAACCAAGGTCATCCGAGAGCATTTTATAATTGCAATCTTTCCGATTCGTGATGAATCATCCGCAGAATAAATTACTTGTCTTCCTCCTGATGTCATTAAATATAACTGCAGGATGCAGACTGTCGGCATATTGTTTCTAACTGGTGTTTAGAAAAACTGCAGTATTGAGGTGCTCACAGGAACTTTATGGAGGGCAACAAATGGAAGAGGATATCTTTTATGTTTCTTAAATGATCGTCATGAGAAATGCGGCACGTCTCCAGTGACTGAGAGTAAATGCTCCCTCCAAATGTTTGACATGATATTTGTATCTTGCATCTCACATGAAGGCCTTTTCCCATTAAACCTAAAGCTTCCTGAGTGGCTGTCTGACACAAATCCTCAAGTAAACAACTGTTTCTTGCATCTCCACAATGTAATTAGTTTTAGGAAAGTCAATTTCTTGCCATTTTTGGGATCAGATTAGCATAATCCTCCTATATGTAATCTATTACTTGCAGCTCCTGCGCAGTGGCTACATCAAGAGGAAATGGATGTCAGTGTTAACGCGATGAGGCCAGTCATCGCTTGGTTCGCTGGCTTTTTTAGTGAAACCAAGGCTGGAAACAGGGATATCCATCATCCTCAGATAGCCTTGTGTTGTGCTGCTGTGTCTCAATATGTAAATATGTGAGAGAAGGAGAACCTGATCCTCTGTTTCCAGGCAGTTTCACATTATCTCCAGTTTGGCTCTTACTGCGACTGCAGTATCGAGCATTATGGGTTGTTTTTAAGCATTTGTTGTTAGGCTAAGTTTAGACAGCTCCATTTGTAGTGTGGTTTTTGAGTGTTAGACAGCTGTTGAGGCCCACCTTAACCTGTGGGACTTTGTGACAGTTTGTATTCAGTTTTTCTGTCACAGAGGACATAAATCCCTGATGAGGGAATAAAAGTCAAGAGAAACAAACCATAGACCGAGCAATATGTCAAGCAGCATGAAATTATGAAGGCTACAGCATGTCATTTCACAACATGACTGATTCTCAGATTTCTTTATGACGCACGTTTTTATGAAACCTGCTCCATGAATCAATACGTGAATCTATACTGATTGAAATGAGGATGATAAAGGATGAATAAATGATGGAAGAGGGATGAGGGTAAACTGTCCAAGATGTAGGAAATGAGTGGAAAAGAATGGAAACCAGCTGGAAGGACGCTTTAAAGACCAAAGGAATGGCAGGAGGAGGGATTATTGATTCCAGGGAGGAAAAGTTTGATTGACAGCAGGAAGAAGGTGTGACCAGGAGGGGAGAGATAAATAATGTGAGCTGGTAAAAGAAACAAACAAATCGAAAGGGAGCGATTGAAACACAAAAATGAATTCACGCCGGGCTGCAGAGGGGGAGGGATGGACACGGAGAGATGGCCACAAGCAAAATGAAATTGCAGAGTTGCTGTTTCTGGAAGTGAGGCATATGAGAAAGGTATGAGCTGAGGCGAGAGGGAGAAGTAATGAGACAGGTGGAGAAAGATGGATGAAGAGGTGGGGAGGGCGGTGAAACTCTGTGTTTAATCATTTCTGTAACGGACTCCTAAAGAAACAGCCGCTCAGGAGTTGGAAATGAGTCTTCGGTTTGCTGATGAGCGTGACTGTTAGACCGCTGAACTTCACAATGCTGCCATTTCGCATTTGTCTCCTCTATTTGCCCTCTTTTTCTTCATAAATAATTTCACAAATCAGCATAACTCGCTGACAGCATGTTGACACAGAAAAGCTGCGAGTCTGCTGGCTTTACTGAGTGTGAACCAAGCGGCTCCTCCAGGGCTGAAAAATGAAGCTAATGCACCAAAAACTGCAGTCCCTCGATTGGCCACTTGAGGCTGGCTCCAAAAGCGAGTCGGTCCCCATAGACCCCCATATTAAAAAACCCAACTTTACAGCAGAAATAAACATGTTTATGACCTGCTCATGTGGAGGTGAATATTCATATAGCTCCCTCTTTTAAATTATATTAAAGCTTAATTTCGTGCCTAATGATGTCCATGTTTTACACAGTCAATGGTCTGATCCTCTTCTGTGTAACTGGTGTGTGTGTGTGTGTGTGTGTGTGTGTGTGCGCGCGCGCTTGTACAGCTGTCTTTGTGAGAACCAATGTGAGTTTTAGACATTGGGAGTGAGGATATTTTTGGAAAGTGAGGACATTGTGGCCAGTCTTCACTTTCAGAGGCTTCAAGGGCTTTAGGGTAGGGTTAGGCATTTATTTATGATGGTTAAGGTTGGAGTAAGGGGCTTGGGAATGCATCACATTCCTCAAAAGGATACAAACGTGTGTGTGTGTGTGTGTGTGTGTGTGTGTGTGTCTGTGTGTGTGTGTGTGTGTGTGTGTGTCTGTGTGTGTCTGTGTGTGTCTGTGTGTGTTCAGGCTGAATGAAGATGGAGCTTTTGGTTGCTCTCTCTACACTTTGTGGGAGGTGAGGATCAATAATCCATCTTCCCATTCACTGACCTACAACCCTATCACTCACACACACACACACACACACACACACACACACACACACAAAGTCAACATTCACATACCATAAGTAAAAATAAGAACACATAAAGGCTCGATAACACTTTGAAGATCAGTACTGTGTTACCCTGTCCACACACACACACACACACACACACACACACACACACACGTCCTTTGATCTGAAGGGATGTGTATCGATGGAGTTGCTCAGACCGTTACTGACATATTCTTAAGTAGTATGTGTAGTTTCAAACGGTTCGCTGACCCCAGCACTCACTCGCCGTCTTCACTCATTTCCTCCACTCGTTCGCTTGCTTCGGTTCTGTAACTCAGCAGGTGGAGCAAACTGCCAACGCTGCCTGGGTTAGTGGTTCCAAACCCACCAGGACCACCTTTACCACAGCGTGTCTGCGGGGCAGTAAAAGATTTAAAAGCCTCGTTCTGAAATATCTGAAATAGCGACAGTGAAAGACTGTGAAGCAGGATCTGATCATCAGTCCCAGCCTGAGACTTACCTTTACACGGACTCAACAGAAGTATCAGAAGTACTATCACACGAATAAATGCTGGAATGATTGATGTTGTTCTGGTTAAATTTTGGCGTTTTGGTTCTAACAGCATACATTAAAGAGATTTTCTGAATGCAGCCGTGCATAAACTTATGATCCACAGTCATGTAACATGCCACGAGTGCATGGTCATGCATTACTGGTCAATGAAAGAGTCTCACAGGGACACACAGAGGACTGAGTGGCTGCGGGCGTAAACAGATTCACACACAAAAAAACACACTGTTTTCCTTTTGATTATGTCTGCAGCCATGTAACTGTCTCCTAACTGTTTGTCAAATCAGACAGATAAGAACAGACACAAAGCAGACGCAACTCTTCTCCGGTTCAAGTGCCGTCAGTGGTCAGGAATCTGTGTGTGTGTGTGCGTGTGTGTGTGTGTGTGTGCTTTGTACTTTATGAATGAACTCCCTGCATTAATATATCTCATGTTTGCTTAGATAGGGAGCCACAGACTGAGGCTGATGTGTTCATTGCATTCCTCAGTCTGCAAACAAAGCTGCAGTATGCAGCCGCACATTTAAAACCCCAACAGATTAACTTATATTGACTGTTTAAGACAACCTACATAAACATTCATGTGTACTGACCCGTCCAGTCCGTCTACACCACGTGGACGGCAGAGGTCAAAGATCTAATGCTCTTTCATTTGTTTAGTATAAATGGTGGAAAATATCAAAGTGTGTAGGAGAGGCAATATTGATTTATATTTGTGATAAACAGACCGGAAACGCTGCGATCGATACAGTCGTGATGCAGAAAAGACTTATGACCTGAGAGTACATCAGCGTGAACAGTCTCCCGGTAATGGCACACTTTATCAGTACGTACTACAAACTGCATGCTAAATGAACGATTAAGTATGTAGCAGGCAGTACGTCAGATGCGATTTTGAATGCAGCGTGTGCCAGCCGGTGTGAGACTCTTAACTTGGGGGTTTCTCAGTGATTAAAAGGCCTCAGGCCAAAACAAGCTCCAGGCTCCTGCAGCCACATGCTGGATCTTAAAGCAGACACAGCTCCAGAGACTGATTCCCAGTTTGTTTTATGGTTGGAAGTGTAAAGTTGAAACAGGATACTAAGGTGGGAAAAACAGTCTCTTTGCTCACGAGCACAAAAATCAGGGGTAAGCCGCTAATGTTACTGCATCAGTTTGCCGTCTTGATTGGAAAACATGCAGAAAATCATGCTTTTAGGCTCTTTGTATCTATGGTCCACCCACACAGGTGTTTTCACTTGCTGCACCTGATTAGATCTCTTCTGAGGACAGTCTGCTGGTGCACAGATGGCTTGATTAACCTTAGTTTTCAGGTTGTTTTTAAGTTTTAGGGAGACGTAAGGAGCCAGGTTCAACTTTTGTGTGCGTGCAACCTGCATCTCCTTTTGAAGTAAATGGTGAAATCAGTTGAATCCAGGCGAGATTACAGCTAACCTGTCCCTACACTCATCAGTCATCATTAGCATTAGAGTGTACCTTGTATTTGCACTTAATGGGCCATCGGTGAGTCATCATTAAAGGTCTCTCAGCAAACACACTCCTGGCCTTTGTTACAGTACAAGTTCTGTGTCTTGTTATCTTCTTCTTACACAGCACTTTCATTTTTTGTTCACTTTATCTTAATGTACATCAGTCATTACTCAAAATAAACCCAGAGCATGAAAGTGGGCGTCTTACCAGCCAGCAGTGTAAAGAGACAGATGAAACCAATGAAAGACAGTAAGAATACATTATTTATACTGTGCATTTTTTTTTTTACATTCACAAGTCTGAGTCTGCGATATCCATTCCCCATCTTCTCCGTCTCTCATTGATTCTGCTCCTGATCTTGTGCTACTGTTGCTCCGACTGACCCTCCAGTTCACCCAGCTCTGATGGTGCAAGAGCCATAAAGATACTTGCAGCATACACCTCTGACCGATGCCCTCCCTGCACAAAACAGCCTCTGTAAAACAGATTTTTGGTGCATAAGGCTCTGACCTGCGGTGCAGGTGGAGTAGACGGTCTGAGGTCTAGACAGGCTCCTATTTCATCCAGTCTCTGCCTCACAGTCCTCCTGCAGCGCTGGCAGCTGGGGCTGTCCTGCAGGGCTTCCAGGGCACTCAGTTCTGAGTCATGGAGGGACCCAGGACCTGGACCTCTTCATTGTGGTGATGGTGGTTACATTATTGTAATCAAAGATCTTATTGTGCTTCCCATAGTAATGGTGGCACAACAGAAAATGCATGCACTGCAGCCTTTGCCTTATCGTTAATACATCTTGAAAATAAATAATGTTATATTTATATCTTAATAAGATGTCTGTACTATACATTATTATTAATATTGATGTTTTAGAAATGCAAACTTACTGCTCTGTGCAGATCATGAAGATGTTAGTGGTCTTTTCATCAGAGGAAAATTTGATTGCAAACTAAGCTGCATCACAACTGAAATTTCAAAATGACACGTCTGTACTCCCAAATCTGAGAGTCATGTCAGTTCGCTCACCTGTTTTGCATAATGTTGTGGTTTCTGAGGCTGGTAGCTAGTGGATGCTTCCATTCTTGGAGTTTAATCAAATTAAATTCCACCAAAAAATTATGTCTCAGCCAAGTCTACAAAAGTTTCTTGGAACATACCCCTCGTCTGCATAAAGCAGCCCCTGCAATCAGCGAGCTGTCGATCACCACAAACAGCAGAGATGTCGCACATTAACAAAGACAGTTTCCACAGATTTGTTGAGTGGACCATCAATCCAGCAACACTATGCAAACCAGAGCATTACATTTCCACTGAGAATGGGGGAATATCACACACAGTAAGCAGCCAAAGAAATGAACATTTACAATGTTTTGGGAAAAATAGTCTCACAACAGTGTGAGACACTTATTAGCTGCTCTGGAACTGTATGCCAATCTCTGAAACAGCTGGAAAGCACTCTGAGTTTTGGTGTATGAAACGTGTCCATGTACAAAAATAAAGTTTTTGTTGTTGCCAGTGTTTAATGTCTGGCTTCCACAGTTATATCCTGACTGACACGGATGAGGTGAAACACACCAACAATGAGCTGAGCACCCAGACTGAACGGCAGAAAATGAAATCAGACTCTCATGTTCAAAGACTCACTTCTGTTCAAGTACAGTGGAAGGTGAGGTGAAGACACTGCACAGCTCCAGCCCCTCAGCACCCCCAGACCTTCCACTGCTTCCAGGTTGAATTGTTGGGTTTTCTAAAATGATTCACAAGATATGAAGAAAATGTCCGCTGGATGGGCTGATGTAACGCTGAACACATAGAAAAGACCGAATATTTGGTTTGAATGTTTCACTCACTGCTGACATCTGATTCAGAGAAGTCAATGAAAACAAGATGACACACAAATGACATGCTGTCAGTCTGTGTGTGTGTGTGTGTGTGTGTGTGTGTGTGTGTGTGTGTGTGTGTTTTCTTGAATTTCTGTCACTGAGGTGAAAATTGTAAAAGGAAACTCCATCTGCCTGCAGCTGAATGAATGGCATTTGAATGGGTTTTAATATTAGATGGCTGCCACTGAAGTTCAACCATTGCTTTTCCAAACATCAACCTGAGCAGAGGCCTAATCTGCCAGATTGAGTGGAAACACCTGTGTGCAGGTGGGTTTTAACAGCACATCACCTCTTCTTAAAAAAAGGTGTTTTACTGTTGACTGTATGGGCAGACGTGTTCGCTTTATGTGATAAACTGAGGTTTCAAAGCCCATATTGGTATGTTACTCTGAGTTAATCACTATCTGGAATCTAAACATTTTACTAAATCACAGTCAAATATTCAGAAATCAAACACAGTACATGTTAAAATTTGGCCATATTCAGCATAGTTCTCCAGAAGAGGTCAAATGCAATTACTGTCAGTTTATGTGGAGGTTTCCACAGTGTGCCAGCAGTGCTAACGGCAGATTATTTGAAGGGACGTGGGGACTTTCACAGCTGTTTTCACTGATTCAATTTGCCAGGGACGGTCAGGTTTAGCAGCCACTCCTCAATAATAATGCCGGGTGTAATTCTGTATTGCTTTTAACAAGATTACACCTGCTGTCTGAACTGTCTGTGCTCCAGCATGCATGTTTTAATTCCAGTAGCTCTCTGCATCTCTGCACAGAAGCCCCACATCCAACTCCACAGGCGAAGGAGGCCTCGGAGGTCTCGCAAATCTACTTTAATTTGCTACCCAAGGAGAAGGCTAAAGCCCCGAACTTGCTGATGAAGCAGTGTGCATACGGTGCAGAGAGCCCCAGGTCACATATTCCATTTTATATATTATGATGTGACATATAATGAGGGAAAGTGAGACAGCCATTAGAGAAGATGGAGTGGATTCACACATGAATACCAGTTTTGTCGATGTAGCTGTTTTGGTTTTTTTAAACGGACTACAAGGAAACCAAACTGTAACTAAGAAAATAATTGGTAAATTCAGAGCTGCAAAAGCCAGGCATAAATCCAGCGCTCATTAAAGTGCTAACACACGTTTCCCAACTGAGAGTGGAATACTTTTAATGGTGCAGGCATGATTTTTATCACTAAACCAGGTGGCTTCACTGATTAGCCCCATGCTTTGATTGAAGGTGTTTGGCTGGAATGAAAACCAGAAGATACAACCCGACATCGACTCCTTGTTGGACACTGTGGTTTAAATCAGACAAATTTATTTCTACTAATTGGAACTGAGCTTTATTCCCTTTGCCAACAACAACAACAACACAGCAGCTGAACACTGGAAGCTCTTCCCACTGGCTTCTGCAAAAACAGCCTCATTTGATTTGACAATGATGCAAATGTTGTTCGGAAATATTGTTTTGCATTGTAGTACTTTGAGGATGTGTCCGCGACATGAATTTTAGCACATATTAGCATAAATAACTGGATGTTTTATCCGCACAGACACGATAAGTTGTGTGCATATCTGGATGCCGGGTTCAGTGGAAGTCAGTGTTAAGGAACGTGTAATATTTCACTGTGGGAAGAAATGAATAAGTTCTGCATTCAGCACAGCATTTCAGCACATTATCTGAGCTAAACAAGCTTTAAGACAGTGTGCTGGTGTGTCAGTACTTGTTCTCATGTCCAACTACAGTTTGGCTCCATTTACACATCCCCTCAAGTGTCTCATGTCCAGAAAGAAATCACTTCTGTTTACACTGAAACTGGATTTATGGTAAACACAAGGGGTTACCAGGAGTCCTAATGACAGTGGGATGTCCGCCTTGTCTCATTACTGAATGAGGGAATATTAGTCACTGTATGTCATTTCATTCACTGTAGTAGTGAGCAGAGGGTGTGCAGGGGCAATAGCTTTGCTAGCTGTGACACTGAAAAGAAGAAGTGTTTATTTTCCAACAGGCTTTATGTGGCTCCAAAATCTTGAGCAAAAGCATCAAAAAAGCTCCCTTGGCTGCACGATAAAATAAACACATTACTTTTTAAAAAATCCATTCTTCTGTGGTGTCTTTCATTTTTTACAAAACAGCACTGAATCTCACCAATGGGAGGAGGCTGACCTGCACTTAATGAAGAGCAGCGTCAGTCAAAGTCATGCTTTTTGCAAAATATGCCACACAGATGGAGGGCAAAGCGACAAAGAGGCCCACAAACATGCTCCATCAGTGACTGTATTTACACCATCTCTGTCATCCATTTTCACATCCACCCTCTCGACCAATCATCTCACTTGCCAGTAGCCTCTCTCGATACCGACTGAAGCATAGTGTGCACTTAATCTGAGTGTTTATATGTCATTTTGTGTTTTCAGTTATGTAACTTAGGGATGTTCAGAGCATCTCACCTTCGACCAGGCGTCTGATCCTGACCACATAACTGTAGTCACTTCATGTAGGAACTGGTTAACCCAATCCTTGTTGCTCTGATATTTAAAGCAAGTGGTTGCCTTGTGGTGATTTCACTGTGTGAGGTGCTGGAAAATTTCATTTTCAAATCCCAGTGTTGACAGGTATGGTGTCAGAACAGCCCAAACAGATGCAAACATCTCCCTGAGGACAAATTAAAGATCATCTTTCCGTCATTCGAAACAAGCAGATTTCTTTGCCTCTGGAAGCGCATCTCCCTCTGCTTCAAGTTTAATTGTGGGGCGTTAATTGTGAATTGCTTTTCGATAACCGTACATCCTGACGTGGATATTTAAACATGTTGTCCTCACGTAGTCACTGCAGCTCCATGAAGCTGGTTATTGTCTGTTGTTTGTTGTTTGTGCACTAAGTGATTTTGTACGGAACAGAGGGTTCCAAACTATGTCCAAAAATACTTGTCAGTTCATAAAACACACCTCAGTGCACAGGAACCCCCCCCCCCACACACACACACACACACACACACAGACACACACACACACGCACACACACACACCATCTGTCTTTGCACATTTACACACATGCACCAGCAAACAAACAAATGTACCCCTCAGTCCAAGTGCCCTCCTACCTGTGCAAAGGTAAAGTGCATTTGTCAGAAAACACACACAAACACCCAAACACACACATGCATGCACACACACATGCACACACGCACACTCACACTGCAGGCATAGGATGTGGAGACTTAATGGACTCCAGCAACAGAAGAGGGATTGCCTTGTTGCGGCCGCTCAGTACCACACCAACACAACCACACACTGAAACACACTGCTGCACCACACACTTTTTAGACACACATATACAAGCATTTACACACATTTACACACAAACTGTACATATACACACACAGCCTGGCAGCCATTTTGTCTGTCAGATAACTTTCCTTGCAGCCGGTGGTGCACTGAATAACAATGAATGGAAGGAAGGGAGGGAGGAGAGAGGGGGGGCAAGAAGGAGCCGACTGAATAAGAGGAGTGGGAGGCAGGGAAGGATGGATGAAAGAGAGGAAGGTGGGGTGATAATGGTGAGAAGAGGAAAGGACGTAAGGTAAAGTGACTAAAAAGAGGTGGGAAAGAAAATGAGGATGAATTTGGAAGAATTTAAGAGTGATGAAGGATGATAGAAATGAGGACGGATGCAAAAAAAAGCATCACTGTTTAAGAATCACTGGAGGCTTTTTAGTCCAAACACACAAACTCAGCATTTTGACTTTCTGTGAGCAACACGACATCGCCGCTCTGTGTGTGTGTGTGTGTGTTTATAGTAGCAGTGAGCTGGCGTGGCTGTAGTTTATTAATTATGTGATAAAAATATAAAAAATCAAAACTGGAGCAACAAAGGAAACGAGCTTCCTCTGCGTTTGTGTGGATGCATATCTGCCCGTTATTAAATAGAGGAGGTGTGTGCTAAAGTGTGTGTGTGGTTATTTGTGTATATGCACCTAAGTTTACGTAGATGAGCGTAATGCCTGTCTGTGTGTGTGTGGGTTAGATATTGGATCAAAGCAGTGATGAATGATCTGTCAGGAGGGAGGGTCTCACAAACTCAGCTATCTATATCTGTATGTCTATATATATCCAACACACACACACACACACACACACAAACACACATATAAAAAGAAGTGCACAAACACACAATGTTCACTGACACGCAGACAGAAACGCATGAGAAACAACATGTCGTCACAAGATGTTTTGTTCTGCAGTCCAAACATCACTGATTCTGTCAGTCTTTCGGGATCAGAGAGCAAATGCTTCTTCCCAGAGCCGCTGATGTTCAGCAACAACGCACGGTGAAAGTTATTGTGCAGTCGGAGAGGCAGAAAGACAAATGTCTGCACCCACAGTAGCAGAAACTGATGTAATATCTGGTTGTGTTTTGAGGAAGCGGTCAGACGCTCCTTCAGTTGAAGAAACACTCCCTGCAGCCACTGGTCACATAACAATTTCCAGCTGAGTGCATCAAGATTAAACCTGTTTTCTGAAGTTTGTCAAAGGTCTTGAAGGGAGCACAGGCCCACAGAGGCTTATAAAATCATCAGATTTTATGAAATGATCACATGATTTTTATGTAATAAATAACAAGTAGCTATAGCTCATACAGTACATGTAGGGATATGTAGTGGAGTAGAAGTATAAAGTAGCATAAAATGGAAATACTCATGAAAAGTACCTAAAAAATAATTAAGTAATAATTACTTAAGTGCAGTACTTTGCTTATTTTTATCTTGTATTTCATGTATGTTATTTAATATTATTTAAATGAGTGAAGTTGACCACTGAAACTGACATCAGCCCTGAAAATCTGCTGAAAAATCCCAAACTGATCAGCTGCGTGCTGAAAAGACAGTGTGCGTTGTAGGCATGTTTGTGCCCACAGGCCAACCATTAATAGTCTTTTTTATCCAGTTTTGCTCTTTGTTAACAGGATTTTACCACATTCACCCTGAGGTGATTTTTTTTTTTGGCTTATATTGCTTAGCATTTTAGTAAAATTGCAAATTTAACTAAACCATAAAAAGTCCTGATGCATTAAGTATTCTCCTATTCCAGCACGTTTGTTCTGTAATCAATGAGAGCATCAGCTGGATTACTGTGATGCTTAAGAAAATACATGATGAGTATGAGGCTCCACCATAAATGATAAGGGTTGTTTATTTTATGTTTTTCTACAGACTGTACAGACCAGATTGACGTCACTGGAAAGAACCACTTGCTGATTTCACAATATGTGTGTGACGCCTCTGCGTTCATTATTGGCTGAGTTACATATTTATACATCTGAGCAGAAGGTCCATTACGAGCAAAGGATTAAAGGAGAATACAACTTTTAGTCAGGAAGCTTAAGGAGAGCTGACATGTTGCTCAGTAATCACTGATGTAAATGAATGGTCATACACAGACACCATGTATTATTCAGCGGCGGTGTTCATCACATTCTCCCCAGACGTCAGTCAAACTAACGTGCGCACACCTCATCATGCACTATTCATAAGCCTGAAGATTACTGACGTCTCGTGATGCACAGTGACACAAAGCTGCTTGAAGACGATGCGCTGCTTTGGAATAAGACAGCAAATAATGAGGCGATGGGCTTTCCACAAAATGAGCATTTGGAAGAAAAGAACAATGGAAAGACGGGGAGGAACACAATGAAACAGGAAGTGAGGGATGAAAAGGTTTGAGATGTGCAAAGACAGGCGAGGCTTGAGGAAGGGCAGAGTGTGGTGGACGGAGCGGGTTGTCAGAAATGACTTGACACTCTAAGCTTGAGATTGTATGAAGCTTTATCTTAAGTTCTGCTATGATTCAGAGTACTACCTCACTCAAAAATGCATTTTTCCAAGCATGGGCACATCAAGACGAGTCCAGTTCAGATGATATTATTAAAGTCTGGCACACATCAGTCAGTCCACATCCAGCTTTTGCAGGAGCAGCAGCATTTGCTGTTGATAAAAACTGTTACTGCTGCAAAGGAAATGGAAAGCTCTCATCAGGGACTCCTCTAACCTTTGGCCTTTCTTCTCTGTGCTCGTAAGAATACAATCGCTGCTTAGACGCTGCTGTCTCGCTGAGAGAGGCAGAGACTTTGTGTGTGTGGGTTGATGAGGATGAGGAGCGATTCTGCCTATTTTACCCCTCAGTGACTTGAGTCATGTGTTCTTGTCACATTCTGTGGGACTCAACTGCAGAGACTCGTGTTTAGGTCTGAAGTCCTGCTCTTACTGGACTCCTTTGGGTGACTGCACATACTGTCAGAACTGACAACAAAACCAATGAAAACATGCAAAAGTAATGACAGACTTCCAACAAAGCTGATTACAAAACATGCTTGAACGAGGCATTGCATCCTTTTAGTGTAGCTAATATTGTTTCGTGGTAGCAGATGATGCACTGCAGCAAGCACGTCTGCTTGTTAAAAATGAAGAGAGACAACAATGAATGTACCATCACGATATGCATCAGTGGAACAAAGGCTATGTTACCACAAATAATTCAAAAAGCTCTAAATGTACAGTAAGCCTGACATGTCATAGCATGAGTTTAAGTGTTTTTAAGGATACACAGACCTGTTTTTAATGTTGGCTGCCATAAAGGAGCACGACTGAGTGAAAACAGAGAACAGAGTGGGTCGTAGGTAGACTGTAGAGGTAGATCATTCCTGATTCGAGCAGGCTCCTGTACCAAATGAGATACAGACATTCATCAAAAGGAGTTTGTCTCACAAATTTATGCTGCAAATCCTCATGAAAAAAGTGAAAGAAATGAAGATAAAACGCTTAAAATAATGATGATTTTATGTCTCGACTATCAACACCAGCTGACTCAGACTGGACCAGGCTTGACACAACTGGTCAGTCGTCACTCCGAAATGGTGTTCATCATCAGCAGAGCACCAACTTAAAAAGAACTGGGAGATACTGAAAGTCCTTGAGAACCTTTGAATGGTTGTACTTGAGTTTCTGTCCATTTGGCTCATCAGAGAGAAAGAAACACGCTGCTGAAAGCTCATGAGCATGAAATGTCCAGATGTGGCCACCGTCTCTCTGCTGACAAGCTCAGCCTGCACAGCGGTCCCAAGCTTGGCTGAAGTCCATTATTTCCTCCAGAGAAGAGCTCTGATAGTGGCTGCATTCCTCATGACTGACTGATCACGAACGCCTCGCGAGGACAGAACGTCAGCAGCAGCTGTTCGCTCCCCGAAACAGACCGAGCAGGTGAAACGGGGTGGAAGGTGCGATCCCTCGTCTATTTCGCCCGTTACATCCACTTTGGTGACAGAGGGCAGATACAGACGAAAGAGAGGAGAGCGAAGGTCGCGGAGAAGCTTCTGAACTTTGATGGATTTGGCACAAAGAGTCGAAATGAGGCTCCGGCTTGATGCTGCTGCTGATTAGTGAAAGTGTATTCCTCTGAGCCCTGACGATGAAGCTTAATCAGCCTTTACATTTTCAGGGTGTCACTGAGTCTGTGAAGCTGTCAGAGCTGGATTCATCTCACCTGAGAGTGTGTGTGTGTGTGTGTGTGTGTGTGTGTGTGTGTGTGTGTGTGTACAAAGTCTTTTAAGTTTTGCTGATGGAAGGTGAAATCATTATTGCGTCACCAGTTCACGAATGCCTTTCTCTCCATGCCAGTGTTACTGTAATTGACAGCAGCTGTGTGTGTGTGTGTGTGTGTGTGTGTGTGTGTGTGTGTGTGTGTGGTACCTGTACCTGTGGAGGTGTGTAACCGTGTATACAACATGTGCCTGTGTGTGTGGAGACCTGAGATGCCTGTTGTTTTGACAGCAGACAGATGGGAGGTTTCCTGCTGATAATTGGCCAGATGTGTGTAAGAACACACTGCGATGATGCAGTCCGAGTGAGCGCGGGTGTGTGTTTACCTTCTCCCGGTCCATTTTCTAAATGTCAAGCAGTGGAGACCCCTCACTGAGACACAGCACAGCTCAAAAACACGCCACAAACACACACAGAACACATGCAGAAATAATGACACCCCACAGATGAATTAAAATAAGCGTACAGGCATGAATGCAGTTAATACACACACAAACACACACACACACACACACACACACACATATACATATACACAGCAGGAGAAGCTCTCCCCGCTGTGCTTGCATATAAATAAAATGTCAAGGAAAATGCTTTTCCTCCAGAATAACACACACGGTACCGTTTCCTTCTCATCTTTAAATTGTCTCTCCTGCACTCCACCACATTTAATTCATTTTCACAAATTAGGGGCGATAATGAAACAATCAAACAGCACCGCCAGACAGCTGACCAGAAATGCTTTTCATTCGTTTCAGGCTGAGTGGACTTTACACTGACTGATGAAGTTCATAAAAGAAAATGACGATGATAATGTGTCTCTTTAATGAAGCCGCGGTTATCTAAATTGCATTTTGCTGCATTGACACTCAGCATCCCTCTGAGAAAACAAGTCGTCTGACTCAGGCTGAGCTGAGTCACACTGCAACCTGTTGACTGTGTCACGGGTCTGTGCAGGAGACTCTGAAGGACAAACTGAGTGGACTTCACATTTCTCATGATTTCATTCGTTTTGCACTTTCCACAAAACCTGGAGGGCAACGGATTATTTTACACAAAACTCTGCAATAAGAAGCATCCTGGTCTCTCAGAGAACATCCCTGTCTACCCTGTCGGTTTGTTTATATACGGCAAATACATTATGAATGGCACAGAAAAATATTGAATCTGCGAAGAGCAAAGGTTCATTTCTACTGAAGATGAAATCTAAGTCACAAATGTATACTTTCATTTTTTTAAATAATCTCCTAAAGCTGCTGGCCTCTCTTGACGGAGGCAAGACGCTGTGTGTATGATACACTCAAAGCATGTCGCCCATTGCAGTGCAGAGCCTCAGTAATGTGTTTTTAATGCTTTTTGGACAACTGTGGAGCTCTGAGGAATAAGCAATATCACGCTTTTGCTAATAAATCCTGGCCTCCACTTTGTCCAAGAACATTTGTGGAGTGGAAACCAAACTGCCAGTGAGCGTTACCCAGCCAGCAATGACTTTTCCTCTGAAACATAGCAGGCGTTTAAAGTCTAGGTGACACAGTTGCCATGAAATAAACTGAAATACAGGCATAAGGTCTAATTTTCCAATGATTTAATCCTTTAAATCTACTTCAGTCTTTATAAGAACGCATGAATAAAAGTGGAGGTGACGGGAATTATCTGTAATCTTCAGGAATAAGTTCAACAACTCCAACAATCCTGCATGTGAAATCAACCAATCCCTCAATATGCATGACAGCCTGCCTAAATGTCAGAAAAAGGTTGACAGAGACGTCTCTTTTCTGTTTAAAATGATCTCTTTTTATTTCATTATGCTGCTCCACATAGTATGTAGATACATGAAAGGCAGTTCAGGAAAAAAGTCAAGTCAGTTCCCTTCACTTCCCATAATTCCTCTGGCTAAGTCTAAACATATCTATAATTCAGTAGATGAACAGATTAAATCTGTGAATTAAGGGTTTGTCTACTATATCATTACCTTCATATATAACACCTGAGGGAGCAGAGGAAACGTCCTGCTGATGAATGAATTAACTCAATTATTCCCTGCTTAAACCCACCAGGAGGTCGTCAAACTGCACGACTCATTAATACTAAAATAAAACTGCTTACGCTGCCAATCCATTCAGACACTCATATGCTGCATGTGCAGTGCAATTACTTAGATTATTGTTCATCTCTCGTTATTCTGGTTCAACAGCAGACTTGATTTCAGCTCAAGCTCAGATTTACACTCTCAGCGGCTACAGGTTAGTTCATTTTTGCTAAAACCCACAGTGTCGTAAAAAGTATTTGAAAGTATTCATCCGATTTTATTTCTTAATAATTTTCTACCTTTAAAACAGCAAATGATTAAACACGCACTAACGAGCACAGAGTTAAAAAAGTGAAGCACTAAACTGACGGTTTAGCCTCCTTCTGCCACCCTCGTTAAAACTGAGCAAATATCTCTCTGCACACAGTGAAGCTGACAAGCTGCTACTGGGTTTAAGTGAAGAGCAAGACTGCGGCCTAATTTGAGCTTCACACGAGAGACAGAAAGCACTAAATTAACCACCCACCTCACCGCCCCTTGTTACAGCGGAATAAATCTCAGACTAAGTGTGTGAGACTCTTTGAGGAACGTCGCTCTGCATTCAGATCGCCTCGGCGAGGCCTGAGCAGCGGGGAAAGATTGCAGCGATGATGTGTATCCACCTCAACTAGGAACCACACACCACTAACAGCTCGCTGGAGACGCGCCTCCTTTCTTACTCCTCACCCTGATGTTGTGCTGAAAACGAATTCATTGTCGAACATTTGTGGAACGACTCTTATTGGCTTTCTTTCCGAGAGCGAGAAAGACGGCGGGGTTTGAACACCTCTCTCGAGCTTTGCTTTTTCTTTCTGCACAATGCGATTTCTCTCAGCTCTCATGAGAATAACCGAGCGAGACACTGACTGAAAGTGAGCGCTGCTATCTCCGTCTTTAAGCAACCCTGTTTCTCTTAATGATGGCCGGCGTTTCACTCCTCCTTCCAGTGTGAGTGTTCGGAACAGCTGCCGTGAAATAGCACCACATAACTCCCCGCAAAACCACAAAACTCGTTTCTGTTTGTGAAGGGATTTCAAAAATGACAAACATCTTTCCAGTGTCTTTAAATGTCTTGGTAAGCTTTGAATTTTGGAGTCAGGCGAAACGTTCGCCCGTTTCCAGTCTTTATGCTAAGCTAAGCTAAGCTAACCGCGTCCTGGCTGAAGCTCCATACGTAAAGCACAGACATGACAGTGGTATTGATCTCCTCACCAAGTTCAGCTAACGTGAGCTCGCTTTTCATCGTGGTGATCGTAATCTTTCCAATATAAACTGAAGAACTGTCGCAAAGCTCGATGAACATCCAGCTTGATGTGAGCGTCCCTCTACGAAATCCTACTGTCTTATCCCAGTTGTTTCATCCACAGCAACACCGACATGTATAGCAATGTGCGCATTAATAAAAGAGTTGAAAAGTTACTGTCGCTTGTAACTGAATACTTTGTGATGCAGTTACTTTTAAGTGAAGAAACCGGCTCTGCGTGGTGTTTGCTTCAGGATCTCTCATGAAACAGTTGAAAGTCATCGTGAGAGAGACCTGCCGATTAGGTTTTCCATCATTGCAGGGAGTTGCAGGTAGAACAGAGTGAAGTACCTGAGAGGGTTTAACAGTCATCAAACCAGTTTCTTTCATTCGATGCCTTTGATCAGAGTAATGTAAGCTGAGAGCGGCACTTCACCAATCTAACTGTAATTACAGGCAAGAAAGAACCGATGGCTGTGCCAGAGCCGCTGAATTACCCATATGTGAAGAGTACAGTTGGCTTTTACACAGCACATTTTCTCAGGGTTGCGTAGAAAAGTTTTCTGCAAAGGTGTGCACACACATCTGAAAAAAAAAAAAAAAACCTGAAAGAAAATTTGCAAGAGCTCGTCTCTGGAGAAGCAACACATCATGTACTTTATGTCTGGTGTCCTGATGGAGCGTCGCTGATGGACCATTTAATGTCTAAAATGTGTCTGCATCCATTTTTTATGTGTATCGGTGGTAGAAAGAGACATCCTGAGGCAAATATAGCAATGCAGCTGTCTATCATCCTCGCAGGGGGCGCACTGCAGCCTCGACTGTTCAGCAAGTCATCCTCATCCGACCGACCATACATGACACCCGTGACGTGCTCATATGTTCTTTCAGCGCTCGATCCAAAATATCTGCAGCTGTCATTTCCATGTGGAGACCGGATGCATCAGACTGGCTGTTAGGAAGCCGAATTAAAGGGAGATTATTCAAGTGCAGAACTCACACACACACAACGAGAAGTCATTGTACCGACAGCGATGAGCAGGAAGTCCCTGTGGGTTCACACAATGAGCATGCAAATTCCAATCGATTTCACTAAACCAGAAAAATCCATATTATTCACTAACAGTAATTGCTGCTGATAAATTTGTGGACTTTTGCAAATGAAAACGCACATTTTGCATGTTTGCTTCAGGAACTCGGTCAAAGGACGGTTTCTCCCTGCCATCACTTTGCTGCATGAACCTAATCACATGCAGGATGTAAAACCCAGCCTATGACTTCCAACACTGGAAAAACGAATGTTGCACCAATTAGGAAAATAAATAACTGTCAGCAGGTTTAAGGACCACACAAACGTGCTGCATGTTGTATTTCCTGTAAATCTTGTACAATTAGTGCTACCGTGGACCCTCTTCTGAGTAATGCTTTTCATCTTTCCCAGTGGTCATACCCTTCTCATTCATGTCACTTTGACATGAAAAGCAAATTGCAGAGACAGTAAACTTGCACAGTGGAGTAAGAGGAAAAAACAGACAGCGTAGTCATGCAAGACAAGTTAATTAGCTATTCTTCTGTTTCAAATTGGGAACTAGTTAATGTCTTGTGCTCACCAAAGGCTAATATGTGTAATTTTACCTCTTTTCAGGGACGAGCAGCAGAAAATTAATCCAAACGCAGCAGCTAGGAAGTAAAAGTTCCTGCAGCTGATGCTGATGAGTCAGTTTTACACTGCTTTATACACTTCTTGATATATTACACTTGGCAGGATGCGTCGAGATAAAGAGAAGAATGTGCATTTTTTAATGCGTTAGCACAGACATTTGTACCCTTAAGCTGCAGGAACTGATCCAGCCATCAGTTATAGTAATCAAATGTATCAGACGGGAAAGTTTCAGAGTGATGTTATGACATTTGTAATCACATAGTGGCCTCACACATGTACAAACACACAGGCAATCACACAGAGGCACCGACTCGGTCATCAGCACTTAAGTGGCCACCCACTGGAGGCTCACACACACACACACACACGCACACACACACACACACACTGATGAGCCACGGCTTGACCTTGGCCAGAGCCACACCGCTGACACTGCTGACACGGCTGTAAATCTGCTGGTTCCCTGATGGAACAGAGGTGAGAGGAGACGGCCAGTTTCAACCAGTTTCTGAAGCGGTGGATCGTCCGCTGGCTCATTCTCCATACGGGCTGTTTTTGTCAGTTTGATTTGTTTTAAGATTCAGATGATGATCATCTCTGAAACACTCTTTGGAGAATTCAAAGGAATTTCAAATAAGACTCAATTAAATTTTTTTGATGAAATACTTTGTTTTAAATCCTGATCTGATTGATTTTTTTTCATTATTTCAATGCATCAAGTTTCTCTTGAAACTGCAACATTTTAACAACAAGAGCAACAAACAAACGCAGAATTAGCTTCCTCTTCTGGCACTCTGTGGTCATTTGATCAGAATTGCCTTCCTCCCACCTGATGCCAGGTTTCAGCAGGATACAAACACTCTGACGCCCACGCTGCCCCTCTGGTCTTTTTCTAATGAGAATATTTGCGGACCTTATTTGCATGATTGGTCTTTGGCCACAGAAACAGAGGAAGCATCATTTATTCACTGCGCGTTTCAGAATTCAGATATCCACGTTTCATCTCTGAGGTCAAAGGTTTTCAACAGTTTTCAGCCAAGACAGGGATTCAGTCACTGGATTACCTTCTTCAAAGGTGTGTGTGTGTGTGTGTGTGTGTGTGTGTGTGTGTGTGTGTGTGTGTGTGTGTGCGTGCGTGTCTGTGTGTTTGTGTTTCTGTCATAGGAGCTTGACACACAGCAGTCAATTTCATTCATGTCAGAGAGCGTATACTGTATGGTACAGTATCCCGAAAGGTCTTTCTTATTCTCTCTTTCTATCTCTTTCTCACACACACACACACACACACACACACACACACACACACACACAGTCTGTGTGTTTTCGAGCCCTCAGCTTTAAATAATTCACACTGGGACACTCAATGCAGCACAGGAAAACAGAAACATGATCTATACACTCAAGGTTTTTCTGTGAGTGTGTGTGTGTGTGTGTGTGTGTGTGTGTGTGTGTGTGTGTGTGTGTGCTGTGAGATTGTGTGTTCAAATCTAACTCCTGTCCATCACCGTGTACATCCAGTATCATGTGAGTGTTCTTCAATCAATTCCTACTCACCACAAGCGTAGCTCACAGGTGAGAGCAGTGGTCATTACTGCCCTCTGATGGTTGGGAGTATTGATACGTCCTATCACATTGATAAGGGGTATAACGGTAGATCGAATTTGACAGTTGTCTTGTCCCAGTAGTCCTGATTACTAATTTTCAGAAACTTGCACAACACTGGTGGAAACAAGGCTTGTGCACATTTGCCCACTGCCACTTGACGTTTATCAAACTGAACCGTGAATATGCTAATCTCAAAAAAATCATGCAAATACTTTTTTTTCTTCTGTGCACACACACTTTTAGTCGTGGACCAACGCAAACTTATGCATTTGGCCTCAGTCTTTGACCAAACTGTTTTCACCTGCTGTAAGAGTTGTTTTTGTACATTTAAAAATGTCCCCGCACCATTTTTTCTCACCTGCAGGCACTTGTGTGACAGCGTCCGAATGGTTCAATACGTCAGATGAAGTGTGGCAGTGCGAGTGTGAAGTCTGGTTCACTCAGCTCCAGATGAAGAGTTTCCCGTCCTTCATGGCTGGAGTCCGTAACAATGTGGTGACCTTTCTTTCCTGACATTTGGTATTGTGCATTATTATAAAATGTCTCTGCAGGCATAGTATGGAAGGTGACACATATAAGATTAGGGATGGAATGGCACCCACACACGCGCACACACACACACACACACACACACACAAGCTTTGACAATGAGAGTGACAATGGCAATATGAGTCACATCTGTGTCAGTTTCATTGAAAAGTAGATGAAAAAGATGTCGCCTGAATGGACCTGGATGAGCCAATGTCTGTCTACACTCACACACTTGACCCTGCAACATGCACTCTGCACACACACTTGACATGTGGCTTCATCTGATATTTTAAAGCTCCGTGCTGACTGATGTTTTCTTTCCCAGTCTCTTCATGTCATGTCATATTGAGCATGCAGGCATGATGACATACAAGAAAACACATGCAGTAATTTGCTTTTAATTTCAGTCCTTGCACTTTCCTGGATTTTTGTTCATGATAACACGTCTATCTAAGAGCTGGGTTAAAGGTCTGTAATCACTCGAGCAACAATGCAGCACTGTGCCCAAGGGCGAACCACATCACTGGGCCTGTTGTCCCAACCAAGTGTGAGGCTGATTCTTTCCCTATGAACACATTCTCACTCCCAGCTTGTCATCTTGGTCAGTGGCCCTATGCTTCAAACTACAATGCTCTGACTGTGACACCAGGGGGTCCAAGCCAAGCATCTGTATGTGCCGAGTTCAGCCTTGTCCCTATATGGAGCAGCTTAGTAGACTATACGTACAACAGATTCAACAGCCTTTATCAGTGTGACTCAATTAGATTTCATCAGAAAACAGCACAAAACTCTCCAACACTTCAACAAAAATGACAATATCTAAATAAAAGCATCATTTCTGTATGATTTATGCATGCATCAACCAGCCTTAAGTGCAACAGACATCAGCTGCCCGTCGGGCTCCTCGAGTACTTTTTAATATCTTTGAGCTTGGAGAGTGAGCGCCCAGCACTCCCGTTTGCTAAAAATAGCTGAAGAGACATGCAGGTCTCTTTTAAAGTAGACTGTTGAATGATCCAGCAGCGGCTTACCCAGCATGCACCTGTTCATCGTGACATTCAAGTGTGTTCGGTTTGGGTCACTTGTCGCTCGCTGGGTGCTGCATTAAATCAGTCATTAATTGCAGTAGCCCTGTCACGTTCGATGAGGGCCAGAAGTGCTCACACTGTTGTTTTTCTTAAATTTATTGCATTGTTGTACATTTTTTTGTGTTGCTCACAAACTACTAAAGCGGATCTAACGACAGAGGGTGTGGTACAGATTGCAAAGCCCTTTGAGGACAATTTGATTTGATTTTGTGCTAATTGACTTGAGCACTAATGGGAGCCCCTCTTGAGCCCAGGGGTGGCCCCCTTTCAGTTGCTGAAACTACTTACTGAAAATAATTTCTTGAGACTGAAACTGCAACACAAGTAAAACAGACAAACATGGTGACATGAGCAGAAAACAAGAAATACTTCTAAAATAGCAAATTTTGTTCTCTTTTCTCTCTTCGTTGTTGATGACTCAGGCAGGTTCTTTGCTCTCTTCTGATTGGATGTGACAGGAAAAGTCACAATTATCCACCTACTATGTGTACAACAGCTTAAGTTGTCCATCAGTTTCTGCACCAACACCCCACATCACAGTCCTACACATTTGTTGTATATTGGCCATTAAGCCACTGAAATACGCTGTTCTCTATGATGTTATGTATTTTAGGGAGCTGAATCGTGTTTGACACTCCAGATAGATGAAGCAAAGAGAAACACAGTGAGGAGAGGTTGGAGGGGAATCCAATTTCCGAGGACACGGGACATTGCTTGTCTATATCTGTCTGCGTTTCATATATTTGGCCTTGGAGACAGTTGGAATGTGGGTCCTCTGAGGCAGCTTTTATTTCAACTTCATAATGTCCTGATGGAGGGGGGGGGGGGACAAAGAGAGGAAACCAGTTGTAAAAGTGAGTAATAAGACAAAGAGATGTTGTGCACTGGGATGTGACAGGAGGCTGTGGCTGTGTTTGTGGAGGAGTGGAATAGCAGAGAGGCTAAGTGAGGCAATCTGTCTGTCTGCCTGTCCATTTATCTCGCAGCTCCGCTTTGATTGATTGATTTGATTTGTGGCTACATTTGAGGACAGAGGCAGAAACTGTGCTTGAATGCAAGTTTAACAAGCAAAGTTGCAAAGTAAATAGCCAAAACCAATTTGTTAAGAAGCCGTTGGCTATAATTAAGTGTTGGTTTGCGCGGATGGCTTCATTTGCACATTGCAAGCTTATGTAATGGTAATAATGTTATATTAATACAAAATAAATGAAGAGGAAAGAGGCTTGAAATTCCACCGAACAGTTCAGTGGCTGCTTCAAATTGAGTCCAAAAAGGTGAACAGAAATTGCAGCAGATGGTGACGGCTCATTAAGCTGATGATGCTCAGCCAAATTCAGAAATTACATTCCTACATGCAGACGACAACAGTACAGATGTAACCACTGCACGAGGCCCGTGTTTTCTTAGTCAGTCCAGTTTAAAGAGGCCTTACAAGGAATCGAAAGGGAACCAGATCATTCAGGTAACATGCAAATTTGTTCTAAAATCTGCATCTTTGATTCTGTCCTCTGTTTTCAAGAATTACATGCATTACATTCTTGATGTGGGCTGTCAAAACAGTTGTATGTGACTCTGGAGGAGCTTTCTGAAGTCTGGAAAATCAATTTGAGTGATGAAATCAGGGTGTTAACAAAACATTGTCATTGACCGGGGATTGCAAATGTAACATCCAGCATTTCTCAGCCTCTGCTGTTTCAGTTTTTTGACCTTTTTTATCTGCCTCTCGGGAGTCCAGTGAATCACTGAAGTGCTTCTTTAAATCAAGACACAGGCACAAATACCAGGAGAAAACAGCTGTTAGAGGGGGCATTTTTCATTCAGTTTAATCCATCTGGATAAGGGAATTCATTCATGAAAATGTACTTTGTCTGTCATCTTATAGAATAAAACATTGCCTGTGAGCAATACATGTAGACCCCAACTTCTCCACCTGAAGCTGGTCGAAAGGCAAGTCGTTTTTTGGCTGTTGTGAACCCACAAAATTTGCATGTACGTTTGCAGGTTGAGGGACGAGATGTTCTCCATCCTGCCTCTGCAGACTGAGGAGGCTTTACGGATGCTGCTTACATCAACCTCAGACCAGGTGACAGCTCCTCAAATTGAGTGACAAGTGTTGGGGCGTGACCGAACACTGGGGATGAGGACAGCCTACCGATACACCTTCTCATCTCAAGCAAAAAGTTGCTTCAGTGCTGAAACTTTTCAGTGCAGCTTTTAATCAAAGCAGCTGTCATAATTTGATAATTCTCATTTCTGCAAAATGCAAATAACTCAGATGTAGCAGTCAGAGCGGACTAATAACCACTGCTGAAGTTAAAGGAAATAAGTATGTGGTCTAATGTTCAGATGGGTGAAGCCCTGCTTGGCTTTGCTATAGTGAATGGTTAGTAACACAGGCTGGAGACCAACGTGGACGTGACAGATTGAGCCTGCTTTGAATTCCCCTAAACCATCAGCATCTCCGGCTCGGAGGAAATAGGCCTGTCACACTCGCTTGATAGATTAAAAGAGTCTCTATATACATATATGTATTTACTGAGATACACTTGCCTCCTATTTGATAGCTGTCAGACAGTAAGGCAGCAGTGTGTGTGCGTGTGTGTGTGTGTGTGTGTGTGTGTGAGGATGCATGCTTGACACGTAGCAGCTTAACACACACCACTTTGATTTACTGCCGTCTCACACAAACACACACACGCACACACTCACATCTGACAGGCAGCTCATGCATTTATAGATGAAAGAAAGGTTTTGGGAAACCGGCTGGTCTGAAGACAGCATTATTGCTCAGAGATGGGACGTATACGGAAGACGCGCCGCTGGTGGAGAGTTAGAAACGGTGTCGAGAGGATACAGAAGGTATAGAGGATATAGAGGAAATGGCTGAAAGAAAGTAAAAATAGAGAGAGCAAATGATTTGGAAGGAGGAAAGCAGAGAGATTCTGAAGAGACCATCTGCATCTTAACACCAGGCACACTGTACAGATGATAAATCCGAGGTCCCACACTGTTTATGGAGGACTGCAGGTCTTCTTCTTGGTGATTTCCCGGAATAGTTTTTCCTTCGCGGTTGATTTTAAAACAGCACAAATGCTACAAAATGCATAATCGACTCATGTTAATGGTCTAAAATGGGTGAAAGTCTGCTGATTTGCAACCAGAGAGGAGAAATAACCCACTAGAATCAGCCGTTCTCTGTTTTTAGTGAATCTGCACACTGAGCCCTCCAGGGTCTAAAGGACATTGATTTCCTCAAAAAAAAAAAAGAAGAAGAAGAAGTTTGCGTCTGTTTTCATTACTTTCTCCAAAGTAGGACAGTCGACCTGGAATGTGGCGTAAATCAAACATGGCTGTCGTGAGTTAAGGCAAGTTAAGGTGTGAGCTGTCCAGAAGGTTCTTCACACAAAGATTCCTCAATGTTTTGCATGCTCTGTAAATATTAGACAAGATACAGAACGGCCCAATGAAAGAGTTCAGGTGTAGGCGGTGCGGTGAAAGTAGGTGAAACAAGAGTGAGGAGGAGGAGGGAATGAGAGGCCGGTGAAGGAAAGCGGATGAATGAACGGGAGCCAACACAAGAGATCAAGAGAGCAACAAAGAGAAGAAAATCAATATCTAATTTTGCAGGCAAACATCCTCACAAACCGAGCTGAACCTTCAGAGCTGTTCGTTTGCTCGCTTCATTCTGCATTTCAGAGACGATGTGCTTATTTTGCCCACTGCTTTGCAGTCGTCCCAGAGGTGAAAACCGTATGATGGATTCATTTTTACCTACGCTGATGCCTCTCCGAGTGTTCTGCTTTGGCCGTTGCTGTCATTTGATTAAAATCCATGGGTGATAAGTGGCAATCAGAGAAAATTAGTCAACAGGAATAATGAAACTAATCATTGTTCTATTGCCAGCCTGTATCCACTGACAACATGTGCTATTGTGGCTAATTCTGTGAAGCACTAATGAATTTAGTTTCACTGGATGCAGGAAAAAAAAATCACAGTGGTGTTGTTAGAATGAAGTGTTGGCATTGCACCTTCCTGCAAACCACAGGTGTGTTAAATTTCTACGATTCCTGTGCGTCATACCAGCATTTCTACGTCAAAGTGATGCAGTGCAGATTACCAGTAAATGTTTATGAGCTGACTTTCTCATCAGGAGGAGGAGGAGAGTGAGTACAAATTACTTGTGAACAAGTATTGTCAATCTGTGGTTGCAGAACTGTACATTGCCAACATTTATTTTGGTGATTGGGCTGAAAAATCAGGAAATATTGGTCTCTTTAGCTGCTAAATGCTCCACCTTGTTCAACAGCTAGTCACCAACTTTGTCATTCTGCTTTTTGTTGCCAGACAGCTGAAGTGCAGTGAGTTTATCAGAGCGTCTCAGCTGAAAACAGCCGCCTGCCGCTGCTGGAAAGCAGGTTAACAAGAGCGGTGAGAAGGAACAAATGTAAGGAGGAGTGAATGACTGTGGATGCGCTCATTTAAATATTATTGTTGAATAGAAAAAAACACCCAATTTGCCTCATTTCTGTACTGTGCATGATGATGATGATGATGATGATGATGATGATGATGATGATGATGATGATGATGCCTGATCATAATTACGCACATTTTCTGTAGCATCAGCTCTGCATGATAAACACAAACCCAAACTTAAGAATGACCTCATGACAAGATGACTGAATCATCTAATCGTCAGTCTGCCCAGAATAAGAGTCTTAACACAGGACAGTCCAGCTGTGTTACACCTTTAAAGCCTCCTGTAGAAAGTTTTTTGGTTCCAAGGTAAGTTTTTTTTGGAAGTGAAGTTTATTCTGTTGCTGCCTCTTGAGTCCCTGTTGAAAAGTGTGTCTGCTGAATACTTAAAATGCTGAAATGTAAATCTTTCCCCTCTGGAAACTGTTGAGCCAAAGGATAAAAGACAGTAAAATAACAATGAGGTTCTCAGTCAAATATTAATCAGTCTTGGTTATATCTGAGGTCACAGATTCAGCCCCATGTGTGTACTGGCCTTTTAGACCAGGTCTCACACACACACAAACACACCATACGCTCCCTCACACACTTTCAAATTCATAGCAGTGTTTAAACATTTTAACCCAACGTTTCTATATTCAGGGTTGCACTAACTAGAGGTTAAATGCACAAATAGACAAACCGTTGAAAATATATGTTCAGGCAGTCCAAGAGGGAAACACATACTGTCAACCAGTCTGCAAACACACACAAATGCACTAAAATACCGAAAACATGGCTTCTGACTCTTCTCTGTTCTGGACCCACAGTGGTCACGACCTGACTTTCTGAGCAGGCTGAAAACTCATGTTTTCATCCCAAGGTCATCATTCGATGCCAGCACTCATGCATTTGCTAGCAGGCAGGAATTTGCCCGATGAAGCCTGCTACAGTCTAAACATTGTCCTTTTTCAGTTCATACCAGTCTAATCCACCTGTTGTTCTGCGCTTTACTGAAATATGGGATAGGATGTGTGCACAACTGCCTTTCTGCATCATTTCTGAAAGGGCAAATAAAACCAAAGCACTTGTACCACTGAAGCTTTTAGTTGTTTGTTTGGGAGAGATGTGCTCCCAACATTCAGTGACATCTCGCTCTCGATGGAGTTTGACTGCGCTTATTTTAAGTGACATTAGGCAAAAACATCTGCCAAATGAACATATTGTAATATCCAGCTAAAGTCTCTTTGCAGACTCGGTAGAGTCAGTCGGGTAAACAACGATAAATTGAAATTGCCTTTGTATAACAGCATTAGCTCTGAGCCTGAAATAATAAGAAATAATAATCTGAGAAATGTTGGCAGTGAGCTCTGCAAAACGTCGCTGAACATATTTGAGGTTCAGGTTGGCATCATCACCACTGTGTTAGCAGAGAGGAGGTGATCCTGCGCACCTCACACAAACACACACACACACACACACACACACACACACACACACACACACAGAGTCAATCAGAGCACTTATCTGTGAAATGAGCTGATCTCAGTGTGACTGAAGCAAGCAGCTGCGGCAGAGAGCAGCCACTGACTCTGCCTTTGATTTCCTCTGTTACATGTCACATGGTAAACACTAGCTGTCAGCTGCAGCTACCTGTGTGTTTGTGCGTTTGGATGCACAGGTGTGTGTCAGTGTCGCCTGAAGCACGATGATTCGTTTGGGCTGCATCCCGTTTCTCACCCTCACCTTTGTGCCTTCCTCCTCATTGAATGTTTGCATTATTATTTGCTCTGGTGTCCCAGTTCAAAACACACCAAAATGTTTGCTCAGTCCTCCTCCTTTCCCTCAAAAATAGGGATTTTTCAGCCATGCATTTGGCATCGAGGCTTCCCAACACGGCTTTAAAAATGCAAAGAAAACTCAAATTTTCTTCCATATCCATATAATATAAAGTACGCATGTTACTGTGCAAAGCATTTAAAACTACATCAAATGGTAGCTAAAAATTGCCAGCTTGTTCTGACATTGAAGTTCAGACACTGGGATTTTAATTATGCAAAAATCAAGGCAACAAATCCATGTGGCTTGGATCGGTATGGAAATAAACAAATATGGTGCGCACACACGGAGAGAGAGAGACACACACACACACATGCAAGGTAAAGATCCCACAGCTATAAACTGTATATGAGCCAGATGAGGTCCCGACACAACAGCTAAAGATACCACAGAGCGGCTTCACAGAGCTCAACGAGAATCAAACAGGAAGTTTGTTTTTGCTGATGGAGAATAATACGGCTGAGTAACAGAGCTGCTTAAGCCTCACGTACACAAGGCGGAGTCAGCAGCCTCAGGAATGGCAAAACAAGGTCCTGGATTACACTCAATTAAATTCTCACTTTCTAAAGATTATGGTCACAAATGTAAACTGTCATGAACGTCCTACAACGGCACTGGTATTGGACGTAAATCGCGAGGCACATAATCGTCTAATAGATATGGTTGTCCTGTGTTTCTTGAGGATACTGGACCAGATCAACGCCATGATCTTGTGTGAACAGGTCACATTTCATTAACCCGGCCAACGGTGGCCATCATTTTAACAATACAGTGACAGAGAAAGCCTGCTCATTAACTTTAGCAATTAATCCACCAATTAATCCCAAATTTTGGGAGAAACTTAAGTCAAAACTACCACGAACATCTAAACTCGGTGTGACACTGAGCCTGAACAAGAGCAGAAACTCAGAAGCTCAATCAAGTTAGCATTTCTGCTTGTTCTTGTAAGATCCATCCACAGTGTAATAAGATTGGCAGCCATTATTTAAATAAACGCTTGTATGTTGTCCAGAGATGACAACCTAAAACACATTTCATGTTTTCTCCAGTCACTAATAATTCTGTTGCATATCTCATTTCTGCTTCCTGCGTTATTCTGTTCTGTTTCAGAGCTTTGACTTTGATGTCCAAGCTGTCAGCCTCGCACAAAATGAACATGCAGGCACTTAAAGTCGTCGCCTTCTGCCTTTTAGATTAGACATATTAGACTTGATGTCATTAGGCAAACAGCAGGTCTGTTTTCCAGTTGTCTGTCAGAGCTTTGTGGCTGAGCTGCCAAGATTTTACACAAATTACATGAAAATGGTGAGAGAAAAACATAAAAGCTCCAGATTTGTGCATCTATAGGCATCCAGGTGGGTGATAAATGGGCCTGTTTACTCCCTCGGAGAGAAGGATGAAGGAAGGGGAGGAGGCATGGAGGAAAAAGCAAAAGAGAGATAATGAGACAGAAGGAGAGAAAGGAAGAGATGACAAATCAGATATGGGGAAAGCGATGGGAGTCAATGAAGGACAGAAATGCGAGTGACGAGGTGATGGGGCTCAATAAAGGAGTGAAAGGAGAAAACAAGGAGGGAGGAAGGAAGGAAGCCACGAAGAGAGACAGAGGTGGAGTGGCAATTGAAATTGAGATAAGAATGGGAAGAGAATGATGAAGATGGAGTGAGATGAGGCAGACGTGATGGACAGAAAGAGGAAGATAAAGTGGGAAGAGAGATAGAGACAACGGACGCCAGACAAAGAAGGACGAGCTCAGGCATGGTGACGGATGCTTCCATTTTATTTCAAGGGAGACTTAAAAAATGATTTTCAAAGACAAAGTCATCCGTCAGCTGTGGGCACCTCTGCAGTTCACCTGCTGATGGCCGACGTGTCAGCATACTCTTTTGTATATAATGTCCATAACCTCGATAGTTGATTTTATTTTGTGTCTTTTTTTTTTTGTGTATTTCTTCTTTTTCGTCCTGCTGTTGTAACAAGTACATTTCCCCGGTGAGGGATCGATAAAGTCTTATCTTATCTTCTTTTCTCTTATCAGAATATAAAGGAAACAGATAACTGTGTAATCTGGAAAACGCTGAGAATCAACACTCACAGCTCAGCAGCACGTCAGAAACAGAAACCCAACAGTGTACTGATTGATTATGGGATAACCTGAATAAAACCTTAAGCAGAGATATAGCACAGCCTGGAGGTTAGAAACACCTGGATTAGCACATTCAATTCCTGGAGTGACTACAGTTTGCATCGTTGAGCAAGGCACTGCTCCTCTGCAAGTTCATTTATCTGTTTGCATGTCAAACAACCGACTCACAAATGAAGACTTTTTGTTTGTCTGAACCATGTGAACCATGAGTTAGGTGTACTTTTCAGATACTTCCAAGAGCCGGGCGTATCTCAAATTAATGAAAAAGGGAGCTTTAGTGTTACAAAAATAGTTAATATGATGTCGGCACTCATGATAATCAGAACAAGGACAAGAATGTAGGGCTATTCTATAAAGTCACATATGCCAGCCTACTTTCACTGCATTTAATTTGCCTTTGACCAGACACACTTTTCCAGAAGAGAGACTCACACACAGTTTACTGAGCGCTGTTTGCTTTCTCTTAATTTCTCTTCTCTTTGATTTTCTTTAACTTGTCTTTCCCATTGACCTGGTTGCTCCACCTTGTTGGCAGATGGAAGCGATGAGACCTCGGAGCAATTTTGCTGCTCTGTCACCTTGTTCACTACAGCATGATAATGACAAGATGTCCCACGCTGTAATCTTAACACACTAACAGATATATATAGAAGCAGATGATGAGCACATTTACAGCGGCATGATCATGCTTGATGTCGGTTTCAGTGAAGTACACAGACACAGAGGCTACGAGAGGTTAAACTTCTGAAAGTCAGCACTTTAATTCAGAGGCCTCTAGTTTCATGGTGGTGCGTGTTGGTGGAAAGACCAGCAGCTACTGATATCATGCTATCAACTTCATCTCACGTCATCTATCAGCCTGGAGACAAACCACGGTTCCTGCCAAACATTTGAGGAGAAAAGTCCCTCCATCATCTTAAAATATAAAGAAATGTTTCCCCTAATTTTCACATAAGTGGAAAGAGACAACTTGTCGACTCCCCCTAGTGTTTCCAAGTGGTATTACTGTTGCCTCCGCTGTCGCAAAGATCGCAACTACAACGCTTTAGAAATAAGAAAGAAAGACTTATGTCCACTGAGAGGTGAAATTGTCATAATTTTATATGTACTAGTAACACCCATGCAATCAACGTTTACCTCATATCAGTGAGTTAAAGCTTTTTATTACAACTTTGAGTGGATTATCTAGTCTAATCCAGTGTGTATAAAAGCAGTATTGTGGAATGTGTGAATTGATGCCTCATACATGGAGGCAGCAGGAGATGTGCTATTAAAATCAGCAGGACTGCATAAAAATCCAAAGCAGTATCAACACGTACGAAAACACTGAAACAAATCTGGAGCGCTGCTTTGCTTACTTCATCATTTCAGGCTCTGTAAAACACTCTCATCATATCCTGTTATTGTCTGTTACCTGCAGGTTACTGACGTGAAACTGAACAGCGGGGAGTCCAGAGGAGAGCGATGTGAAAAACTGTGTGTCGTCAGCATATCTACAGCAGCTGATACTGTGGTTGCTAATGGTGTATCCAGTGAGGAGCATGCAGAGACCTGATGGGAAGCCCGCAGATCACGTCAATCAGGTAAATTGTCTGCATCAGCCAGTGGTTCACCTTTCCTCTCAGCCACGTCGTGCTGGGCAGGCAGCAGTGGCTTACGGTTGGGTTTGTCACAGCTTCTTTGCGGGAGGTGGCTGCTGATGTGCTGATGACAGAGAATGACAGAGGCAGGACTCATTAAGTCCATGGATGCTCATGCAATGTCTTGTGTGTTGAGCAGCAGAGTAGGATATCAAATCTCACTGCATCATTACACAGATGTTTATGTCAGTGTCAGAAATATTGTTTCACAGAGCTTCACTGCAGATCACCCACAGTATGCCTTTCAATATATTTTCAAATGTATGAATCATGAATGTCTTGTCCTTTCTTCATCTCATCCTGTTGAAACTTGATGGCACGGATTCAGCCAAACCCTGTTCTGGCATTGTTTCTGTTGTTTTCATGCCAGGGAAGTTTGGCTGTGCACAAAGGAAACCAACAGCGGGTTATGTAATGGACGGGTCACAAGAATATCAATCAGTCAGTAGAAAAATCACATTATGCTAATTACCCATATGCTAAGTAACGTAATGCTAATCCCTTTAAAGCACACTGGCTTAACCTGGACCCTATATCATCTGAGAATACGTGAGTGTGTTGGATGTTCTGGTTGCTCAGCTGTGTGACTGTGTGCAAGTTTGTGTGTTTGTGTAAGTGTAATGCTCCTGGAGGAACTGTTCTGGAGTCAGCCACCCTGCATTAAACCTGTGTCTGCCTGGTAAATCTGCAGTCCATGCACTGAGCCAAGATCGGCCTAATCCTAATCCTGAAATCGTATTTTTGTGGTAATTTCACAGTCACCAAGCAGGGCAGAGGGTGTGTGTGTGTATGTGTGTGTGTGTGTGTGTGAGGGAGAGCAAGGAAACGAGGGAGTGACAGATAGAGAGAGAACAAGGACTCCCAACATGCTCCTCAAGCACTAATCTCCCAACACTAAAGAGCAACATGCATTTTTTTAACCTGCAGCATCAGAGAGTACATCACCTAATCCTGATTTAATCCTGTTCAATACAAGTTAGCTGCAGGGAGGCTGTGATACACAGCAGACAGACCTGGTTCACAACCTAAAGTCATGTAGTTACTTTATACCCATCTGACTTTTGTTGTTGCATCATGCCTCAGTGCAAAAAAAGTGTAGAGGATGTTAACTAGTTTTACTGATCTGTGTGTTTCCTGCAGCCACGACTCCTTTGCACACATTATGTACTGGCTCAGCCTGTAACACCCTTCACGTGCTGATTCAGTGAGCTTCTTTATGGTTTAAATTTATGGTTGCTTTGATTCATTAAAGCAATGGTTTATCGTAAACTACAGCGTGGTGTCCGTTCAATTTACGGCTTTAACGAGCAAACATAAGGCCAGTAAAGCAGAAATGCTGTAAAGAATAAATAAATGGCCTCACCTGGCACATCTTGTGTATTATTCTGTGAAAAGGAAATTCAACAAAACCCTGGAATAGTGTGTGGAGGAGTTGACATGCAGAGTTCAGTGTTCATATCTCTCATTTTTCCTCTCCAGACTATGAGACAATAATGTGGACGGGGAAAATGAATATTTCAAAGCTTATCTATCTGCAATATACCGAGATTAAATTTTGTTCTCTGCACCCCTGCAGGCATGAGCTCTGGATCTGAAACGGCGGCAACCGAGGTTCCAGAGAGCAACATAAAATCAGGAATAAAGAATCATTTTTATAGAAGGACCAAAGCAACAACTCACTGAATCTGCCTACTGATAAATGCTAGAGGTGAAATCAGGGGATCATCAATCTGTAAGACTCATCCTCTGGGGGCCGTGAGAGTCTGCACAAAATTTCATGCAAATAAAAATAGTTGTGATATTTCAGACTGAACCAAAGAGGAGGGCCGACCAACAGACCGGCATTACCATCCGTAGAGCCGCGCAGCTAGCATGGCTTTCTTTAAACACCCTCTTTGTTTTCACCGTCCCCCGTCTCCCACCTCAGTCCGTCAATTCTTTTACTTCCAGCACTGCTCATTTGATTGTGATCTGCTATCCTCCTCGCCGACCATCAGTGAAGCGTGACCGTTCAGATTCAGATTTCATGTCTAATTATACCGAACATCTTCTCCCCTGGTCTGACCAGAGTACACTCATTAGCAATAGTAAGCTCACACATGTCCCCATGCGTGCACACACACACTTGTACTTACACAAGTTGATATGTGCAGAAAAAAAAAAAAAAACTGGCACACAGGAACAGAGCAAACTACTTCATCTAAAAATTTCACTTTTTCTGAGCTGTCATGCTTAATAACCACTCAAAACGTCCTGGCTGTGCCGAGTGAGACGGTGACATTGAAATGGTGGAGCTGCTGCTCAAATTTCCATTTGTCACACTGAGCACAGATTTTGACAGACATTTTTCTGTTTTGCCACCAGTCAGAGGCAGAATCTTTAATCACAAAGTACAATAAATGTTCAAACGTTGACATGTTATTATTTCACTCGCTTGGCAGAAACCATACTTTATGCAAATTAAGATATATTGATCCTTGAAAGGAGAATGGCAAGTTTCAGTTTTTGAGTTTCCTTAAAGCTTAAAGTTTTTTGTTAATAAACAGGATTATACAACATTTCAAATTATCTACTGTCAACTGATGGCTTCAGAGACCCATTTACTCTGATAATGAGGGAGAGATACCAACATCCGTGTCAAAGAGGGATTATTAGCTTGGCACATACCACAAACGCACACTAACCAAAGAAAACTGATTGCTTTTCTCTCGATAGGGACATATGGAGACCTGTGTATTTTTATAGAAATGGTTGACTGTTTTGATAGACGCAGCGAGTACATCATTCAGACCTACAATGGAAAGATCAGACTTTAATAATACAATGCTCAAAAACCTGATGTTCTGCCTCTACTCTAATAGCTCTGTATAAATGCCACATATACTGCGCAGTGCTGCCCACAATAGCTCCACTTATCACTGAGGTGACAGGCACATAATAACATGGCTCTATGGCTAATGGCTCCCACACACTCAGGGCTTAAAATGTATTTCTCTCTGACTATATAACTCCTGCCCCCCTCTTTCTCAAACATGATGGGATAATACATCCAACAAAGGCAATGATTCATGGGTAATGACTAGCATCAATGTAGATGGACTTGTTCTTAGCCCACAGCTAAAACCTCTGCAAAATTGCCTTTATTCTTGTGTTTGCTTTCAGGTAAAATCTTTTGGAAACACTTTAGTTTACAGCTTAATCTACGTTAAAGCATAATTCTCCAATTTGCAGGGTAATTTCTAACTGTACCAGTGCAGCACATACCGATATATACATGTAGGTACAGCTGCAGCATGCACAGTCCCAGGATCCTCCAGCTAACTCACCTAAATGAAATGCAGTTGTTTTAAATGTCATTAATTACCTCTAGCTTTTCTGGTTTTGACAAGCCAAAATGTCTGCTGTGAAAAGGTCTACTGCCCCCCCAACAAGCTCCACACGAGTGACTAAACAATATTCAACTACCGGGCTAGTTTCTTAAACTGATGAGCCGTTAGCAGCTTAGACAGACGCTTCTGAATGCTTCATATTCTCGTACTAAAATGCCCAAAATCATACAGAGCAATGCCCAAGTTTTTTTTTCCTGTTATTAAGAGTGAATGACTTTGCACCCTTTGCAGTGTTGTGGTTGAACACTTTAAGTTCTCAACTACGAGAAGTTGCCACAAAAGACCGGAGCAGATGTTGCTGTCTGCCAGAAAACTGTCTTTGGCTCACCACAACATAAAAAAGGACAATAGAGAGACATCTAACTTTCACTATATCCTCATTCTAACGTGCCCACTCAAGTGATTCAGCTCATGAAGGCAGGAAACTTCAAGCTGACCACAGTCACACTGAAAGAGGAAACGACCAACTTCTACCAGTCACCTTACAGGCGCTACACTGCAGCGCTGAATGTACATTTAGCAAACAGACAGATGCCACGTTGTCATGTATGAGTTTTTGCTGCATGTCTCTCA